>NC_056745.1:864328409-864373409 GCF_019279795.1 Protopterus annectens
TGTTTTGTTGCTGTGATGTGTGTGTCAAAGAGAAAGTAGCTTGTGTGGTGGTGTTTTGTGTGTGTTTGTATGTAGTGCGACCTCGTAGTGAGAATATTTAAGTAGGGGGTGTGGGGGGGCACAGGGGGGATTTCTCCCCTTCTTTCATGTAGTAGAGTGATTGTGTGTATTTGTGTGGTGGATGGTGTGTGTGTAGTAAAACTGAGAAATTCAAAACTTCCAGTATTCGAATTTTTGAATTTCGCGGTTTTTAGTTTTCATTGTTTTGTGGATTCCACTTCTTGGGCTCGAGATACTGAAATTTGAGATTTCAGTATTTTGAGCTTCTGAAGTGAATCCATATATATATATATATATATATATATATATATATATATTTATAGGGTTTATATTATATGATCGAACTCTAGAAATTAGTGAACGATTTATTATCAAACCCAAATGAACGAAACCACAAAATTTCGAAGGACCGTATCAGCGATTTTTTTTTCCCCCAGGGAAAAAATTTGCTGATCCAAAAAAAGAAAAATGTACAGGCAACATAAAGTGGGGGGCTTTGCCCCGCACATCTCCCCACCTTAATTCTATCAACTCCGAGATCACACCACAGTGAAGAAACAGCAAAGTCCAGAGAACAGCCTAGCAAATTTTTTCCCTGGGAAAAAATTCACTGATCCTTTCCTTTGATATTCTGTGGTTTCGTGCATTTGGGTTCGACAAATGAGCATTCATTATTTCTAGCATTCGCTCTTGTAATAGGAACCATATATATATATATATATATATATATATATATATATATATATATATATATATATATATATATAAAGTTATGAGAAAGAGTAGTGGAAGCTAGGTTAAAAAGGGAAGTGATGACTAGTGAGCAGCAGTATGGTTTCATGCCTGGAAAAAGCACTACAGATGCAATGTTTGCTCTGAGGGTTTTACTGGAGAAGTATAAAGAAGGTCAGAAGGAGTTGCATTGTGTCTTTGTGGAATTAGAGAAAGCATATGACAGGGTGCCTAGAGAGGAGTTGTGGTATTGTATGAGGAAGTAAGCAGTGGTAGAGATGTATGTAAGAGTGGTACAAGATATGTATGAGGGTGGTGTGACAGTGGTGAGGTCTGCAGTAGGATTCACAGATGATTTTATGGTGGAGGTGGGATTACATCAAAGATCAGATCTAAGCCCTTTATTATTTGCAATAGTGCTGGACAGGTTGACAGATGAGATCTGACAGGAGTCACCATGGACTATGATGTTTACTGATGACATTGTGATATGTAGTGAGAGTAGGGAGCAGATTAAGGAGACTCCGGAGAGGTGGAGATATGCTCTAGAGAGGAGAAGAATGAAGGTAAGCAGGACTAAGACAGAATATATGTGCGTGAATGAAAGGGAGGCTAGAGGAATGGTGAGGATGCAGAGAGTTAGCAAAGGTGGATGAATTTAAATACTGGAGATCACCAGTTCAGAGTAATGGTGAGTGCAGAAGTGAGGTGAAGAAGAGAGTACAGGCAGGGTGGAGTGGGTTGAGAAGAGTGTCAGAGTGATTTGTGATAGATGGGTACCAGTAAGAGTGAAAGGTAAGGCCTACAAGAAGGTAGTGAGACCAGCTATGTTATATGGGTTGGAGACAGTGCCATTGATGAAAAAGCAGTAGTCAGAGCTGAAGGTAGCAGAGTTAAAAATGTTAAGATTTGCATTGGGTGTGACGAGGATGGACAGGATTAGGAATCAGTATATTAGAGGGTCAGCTCTGGTTGGATGGTTTGGAGACAAAGCCAGAGAGGCAAGATTGCATTGGTTTGGACATGTGCTGTGAAGGGATGCCGGGTATATTGGGAAAAGAATGCTAAGTTTGGAGCTCATAGGTAAGAGAATAAAGAGGAAGGCCTAAGATAAGATTTATTGATGTGGTGAAAGAGGACATGCAGGTGGTGGTTGTGACAAAGCAGGATGCAGAGGACAGGAAGAAATGGAAACAGATGATCCACTGTGGCAACCCCTAATGGGAACAGCTGAAAGAAGAAGATGGTATTGCAAGACAGTGTCATTTGGTTTTCTTGCACTACAGTGTAGCTTTCTTGTTATGATCTTGAAATAAAAAACATAGATCAGAATCTAATCATAAGATGCAAATATGATCTATTTAACATATCATAAAGTTAAATTGAGCATCCAGATTTTGACTGTTAAGTCCAAAATGACCAAAATGTGTTGTTAAATTTCACTTCCACTCTAAAAAGAACCTTTGCTGAAATAATCAGGTGTAAGCATATCAGATAAGACTCCGTAGAACAAGGTGTACTATTCCAAACATTTGATAACCAGGAATGATATTTACATAGTAGCTCTACAATGGCTCCAGATTAAACCAACAGCTGTATGAGGCTCCAATTGGAATGTGAAGGTTCCTGGCTGGAGCACAAGAATAAGGGAATGGAGCAGTGCCATTACCATTCTATGTATTTAACTCAGTATTTGCAACCAAGGCCTTTACGACAAATACATTAAGTAAAGTAAGATAAGTATTTAAAAAATATTGAAATTAAATAACTATTAGAATAGCTGTTTGGCTTCTTCCATAGAAGTGAACTGAGTTGGTGTTGCAGGAAACTGCAATAGAAATTTTCTTTTCTTTTCAATTAAATATGCACAATATGGTGCAAGCTTTTGATACTGGAATTTGTATGCCAGCAGAATGTTATGAGATATATTTATTTTATGATTTTGCCAAGTTAGGTCACATTTAGCTTTATATACATGCATAATGGTGAGTAACTCCTGACAATGCAACATTTTAACATGTGTTGGACTAGGTAAGGGCTGTTGTCAAGATTTTTTTTTGGGGGGGGGTGGGTGGAGCCTGAATGGCTAACTGAAAGCAACAGTATTTTAGAGCTGCAGATAACTAGTTAAATAAGACAGGAAAAATATTCTTTTTTTTTTTCTTCAAAGTATAAAATCTTATAGATAAAGGTCTAATTTACATAATTAGAAACTTTGGTGAAGTTTTACAAATAATTTCCTGTCAAAAAGCTTGGAGATATATTCACTTGTTAAAATGAGCAACTCAAGGAATTCTCGCCAGGATGCTGCCTTAAAGAAGGAACTACAACATATGGCATCTACCCTGCAGGAGTTGTCTTTGAAGATGGATGATTTTAAAGGGAACCTAGAAAATCTTAAAACAAGCAGTCAAAAACAGGCTGACACCTTCAAGGAAATATTACACCAGACAAGGATAACAGGAATAGAGGTTTCTCTAAATGACTTAGAAAGCAGACTTAAGGAAGAGGAAACACAGAAAGAACTGCTTCTTAAACAAAACACTTGGTTGGTTAATAAAATAGATGCTGGGAAAATAGGGAGAGGAGAAATAACATCAGGATTTTTGGGTTACCTGAAAGAATAGAAGGTGAGGATATTATTTCCTTTTTATCATACTGGATCCCTGACTTTTTAAATTTAAAAGAAGGACTTTCCTTTGGCATTGAGAGGGTACACAGAGCTCTTAGGAAACCTGCCACTAATTCAAACTCTCCTCCTAGGTCAATAATTATCAAATTTCTTTCATACTTGGACAAGGAACTAATTTTAAGATCTGCTTGGAGGAATGCACCTCTAAACTATAAACAGAGCCTGATAAGATTTGATAATGACTATTCATCTAGAATAATGGAACAAAGGAAAAAAGTGTGGCCAATGATAAAGTTTCTGAAACAAAATAACATCAAGGCACAACTTGCATATCCAGCTAAGATAAGAATACTGTATGCCAAAGAGATGAGAACTTTTATTGACTTAGAGGAATCCTCTTCATTTATTAAACCTAATAATGTGATTACTTTACCAGAAAATATGTATTGGATGTTACCTTCTCTCAAGAGAACAAAAGAAACAAATGTCTGGACCAATGTCAAAAAGAAAAAGCAAAAGACTGATACTGTTACAGCCAAATCCCTCAAAGCATCTACTATGATATGAACTGTTTTAACATTACTTTAAAGGGCCAATTTTACTGCTTAGAATTTTAAAACAAAGGTAACTAACTACTGGAGTCTTTATCTATATTTTTTGAAAATAGATAATACATGAGAGTTTTCACATTACCTCAGGTATGTAAAACAGGGTACTTTTCTTTCACAGAAAAAGGGTTATATAGCACATAAAATATTTATACTGTAAATCAACATACATAGTATATGTGTATTTTCTCTTAATTTTCTCTTTTCTTTCTCTCTCTTCTCTCTTTTCTCATTATTATTTCAACTGCATCATTTCTCTTTCTAAATTCTCTCCTATTTACTATACCAATATAGTCTGTATATATTTAATAACTCACTATCTATGCATAGATAAATAATAGTCAAATAATCTAGTTTTAAGGTAGACTAAATGGAATAGTGAACTTAATTTTTATTACAATATTTATTAGATTAATGACAGTCACTGTTATGCTTATTGGGATTGGGGACATGTTCGTGATTAACTCTGAAATGTTCCATTCATGTATATATGTCCTTTGAATTATTTCCTTTTAGTATTCACAAATATTTAAAAAAAGGAGGGAAAAACGTACTGTTGGTTAAGAGAAGTGAAGCTTTCTTCACATTTTATTTGTGTTGCCATAGCAACAATAAACAATTGCTGCAGTTTCTAGGGACACTGAACCTGTGAAGTGCATTTAGCCTCACAGATAACAAATAATAAGAACAAGTAATGTTGTTTAGTTATTAAAATGAAAAATAACATAAGCAAGGTAAAATAAATACATAATAGAACTATTTGTAATATTTTATGATTTATCCTCATAGGATTACGTATTCCTGGACACACAACTGAAATGTTCCCAAACTACATGTGCACTTAAATGTAGCTGCTTGATTATAAAGTATTACTCAGTTTAACATGCTGATTTCACAAGCTGTCTGCACTGTAAAAGTTACATTTTATATGTTACCTGAAATTGTCAGTCTCTAGTGTACATGAAAAGATACATATTACTTTTTGCAACATGTTATCTTTGCAGTTACCTCACACTCTGTACAAACTCACTTGGTAACTGATAGCTATTCATTTAAAATATCAGTTTAAATATTAAATGTGCCCTTGAAATGCTATTGACATTTTGACAAAATATAATCTGAACTGTAAAATGAAGTGAAGTAATTCATAGATTTCAAAGACAGCTCTTGACACTAGAGTAAAAGTAAAAATATATATTCACAAGGAAGTATTAAAATGTCTTAGTCTTCCAGTTAAAATAGCTTACTGTCAACATTATGTAATATCAGAAAGTTTGAAGAGCTAGGAAGTTGCTATTCTTTGTCTTTATAATGATTATTAGACATATGTTAGACTCTGCTTTGTTTAATGAATTGTGACATCTATTTATGAGGAAAAGTGGACTCAATTACTCACATTGGACTACACATTCCTGGAAACTCAACTGAAATGCCCCCAAATTACTTGTGAATTTAAAGAAACTGTCTGATTAATAAGCATAATTTACTTTAACAACCTGAATCCATAAGCTATCTGCTCTATATATGCTATATTATATATGTCACTTCCATATGACAGACAGTCTGTAGAGCAACACGAAAAAATACATATTATACCATGACGCCCCCATTAATATTCCAAAATGTGCACGCTGATTGGTCAGCGTGCACGTTGTAAATCGACTTATACTAATGGAAAAAGGTCTGGTCGCACCTTTTTCCATTACTAGAAGTCTTTTTTAAAACACTGTCTCGCTATGTTAAAGGAGTTTAACATAGCGACACAGGTTTAAAAAAAGCAACGGAGATCTCTGTTGCTTTTTTTAAAGCTGTCTCGCTATGTTAAACTTCTTTAACATAGCGACACAGTGTGTAAAAAGCAACGGAGATCTTGCTTTCTCCGTTGCTTTTTTTTAACCTGTCTCGCTATGTTAAATGGGTTTAACATAACGAGACAGCTTTAAAATAAGCAACGGAGATCTCCGTTGCTTATTTTAAAGCTGTCTCGCTATGTGAAACCCATTTAACATAGCGAAACAGTAAAAAGCAACGGAGATCTTGCTTTCTCTGTTGCTTTTGCCCACAGCTCTGATGTACTGCGTAGGCATGCAGTACATCAGAACTCCTGAATACCAGACAGCGGAAGGGCAGCAGGAGGCATTATACAATGCCATTATTTAAGAAAAGTAATTATTTTTTCTTAAATAATGTCATTATAATAACAATAACCACTTCTGGGTGTGGGTAATGCTGGATTTACCACGGTTGGCTTTGTTTGGTCGAGGGCTTAAGCCCAAACCACGCCAACCGTGGGTAAATCCAGCATTACCCACACCCAGGCATGGGTTATTGCTATATTATTTTTGCAACATGCTATATTTGCACTAACCATACATTCTAAACTAACTCAATTGGCAACTGACAAGTTATTTATTTGAAACATCAGTCTAAATATTAATTGTGCTTTTGAAATATTGCTGCGGTTTTGACAAAACAAAACCTGAACTGAAAAAGGAATGATTTGAAGAAGTGAAGTATTGTACAGATTTCAAAGACAGCTATTGACACTACAATATAAGTAGAAATGTATACATGCAAGGAAAAATTGAAATGCTTTATACTTTTAGTTAAAATAGCTTATTGTTAACTTTTTGCTTTATCAGAAAATTTAAAGAGCTAGGAAATTATTTCTAATTTGTCTTTATAATGTTTACTAAAGTGATGTTAGTCGCTGACTTGTTTAATGGATTGTGAGTCATGTAGAAGATGGACTACTGAATGTTATTTCTGTTCACCTGTTTGCTGAATTTCTTTTATTAGAACTGATTTAAAACAAGGGAAATAAAGGGAAGGGAAATCTCTGGTTTTGTTCAAGGGAGGAGAGGCTTAAGAGTATTCTAACTGCCCCGAGAACTCTCTAAGATGCTCTAAATACTATTTGATTAATACTTACCTAAGGTAAGTCTTGATTACCATATAGGTACCTTCACATTCATTCTAGACCTGATGTGATTACCCATTCTGGAAGCAGGAGGTGCCCTATGCAGGATGGGAATTGTCAGGGTGATCATAGTTCATTCTTTGATTCTGCTTTTAAATCTATAAATATGTAAAAGCACTGCACACTAGAATGTAGGGTGCCTCTACTCAGAGTCAGGATACCACTGATAAGCCATGTCTTTTCATAAGTGTAAGTTGAAGTTGGTGAGCTGAAGAGTGGGAAAGTAAAGGAAGAAGTACACCTGCAGTAAATTCATATTTCATTGGTAATCACTCATTGTCTCCTGCAGAGTCCTTTTAGTCAAATTATTTTAGTAATAATCTATTTGTTGTTGGCTTATTTAGTGTATGCTCCTCCGTTTCATTTAATTTATCCAAAATGACATATCTGACATGTTTGGGATCTCTTAAGGGTAACTAAATTTTGGATATTTTCTAAGTCAACTTAATAATTGTTTATACTACTAACATTCCATCCTGATATATAAAATACTATAGAACAATAATATAATAATATAGAATTTCATATCTCTTTTAAGAAAATTCTCCATATAATAATTTAACATATGCAGCTCAGTATATATTGTTGGTCGAAGGTATGGGTGATAATCCAATAGATCTATCTTTATCTATTGGATTAGGAATGACTTTCATTCCATGTTTAATGGGAAATTCATATTTACTTGTATTCGATATTTTAGAATTAATGTTTTATACAAGTACTTTTTTAAAGCCTGACCAGAATTTTGCCATACTTGTATTTAAAGAAGAAAGAACATTAAATTGCACTCCCAAGTGTACACACATAATAATAACATTCAATGTTATCAGAGAATATGGTATAACTACTATAATCAAAATAAAAAAAAAGAAGCGAAAAGTTTCTTCCAACAAAGTTGGGAGGGCAGCCTAATGGTTAAGATGTTTGCCTTACAAACACAAGGTGCAGTGTTTGAATCTCACAAGGGCTAGGCTTAAAATGGCTCGGAAGTGCAGTTAGCTTAGTACTAATCTATGAACCTATAAATAATTTTTAACATTCTTATCATTAAATACTAATGGCTTAAATAATGCAAATAAAAGATCAAACTTACTAAAATATTTAAATCTAAATAAGGCACAAGTCGTATTTCTCCAGGAAATGCATTTTAAGACTAATGATGGCTTTATTTGGAACCCTAAGGACTATACAGTCTTAGCTCAATCCTCCTATAGAACAAAGACAAAAGGAATATCAATTCTCTGGAAGAAAAATATAATCACTCCAAAAGTTATTTATAAATATGGAGACAAAGAAGGTCTACTAGCATTTGTTGCAATTAAATTTAATAACAGAATATGGACCTTAGCTAATCTATATTGGTTCCCAGGAATTGGAACAGGAACGGTTAAAAAACACCTAAATTTTATTTCCAACAATTATAAAGGAAATCTTATACTGGGAGGAGACTTTAATTGTACCTTAGAAGCTTCTGAAACCACCAAGAAGTCTTTTCACGTAGCAACTATTTCAAAATCCTTAAAAAGATGGATTGATTCATTTCATTTAATAGACACTTTTAAAGTAAAATATGATAAATCCTTATTATTCTTCCATAAAGAGCATAGATTTGGAACACAAACCAGAATACACAAATTATTCGTAGTTCAAGATTTACAAACAAAAGTCCTCAACTTCTCAATAGTTCCATGCCCCTTCTGAGATCATGACTCTCTGATAATGAAGCTCCAAATAGAGTTTAAACTTTTAATCCTCTCAACTAGAATTCCATCATATATCACGAAAATTAAAGAATTTAGACCCTGGATGTTGTCAGAACTACAATTATTTCTTGAAATTAATAATACAACAGAAATCAGTAGTCATGTTCTGGGACTCATTAAAAGCGTATTTATTTGGTAAGACCCTTAGTTGGTACAAAAACAAAGTTAGAGAGTGGGAAACTGAATCATTAGACTTGCAAACCAGACTCCTGACAGCAAAGTCTAAAAAAAAATCAGAATTGTTCAGAAGTCAAAAAAGAAATAGAGGAATTAAATAAAAAATATAATGAAATTCTAACACACAAAACTTGTCTAGCCTTGGAAAAATTAAAAATAAACTCATTAGCCAACTCCCCCAGAGGTCTACATAACTTATCTACAAGAATTAAAATACAATCTAAAGCAAATAACATTGGTAGTATATATCATGAAAATAAATGGAAAAAATATCAGCTATAGGAGACATCCTTGAAGCATTTTGGTTCCATTATATGGAACACTTCAAAAAATAAGATTTAGATAACAACTAAATAAACTTAGATACAAACCTTATCGATATAAAAAAATTCCAGAAAACTTAAAACTAGACCTACAAAAACCTATATCCTACAAATAAATTGTTGACAAGATAAAAGAAAGTAAATCTAACAAAGCTCCAGGGATAGATGGTATAACTGTGGAAATTTACAAACTCTTCCCTTCAACAGTAGTGTCCCTTTTTCAAAAAACTTTGCTAGAAGTCCAGTCAGAAGCAAAAATACCACCCTCATGGAAATATTCTCTCATAACACCAATTCTGAAAGATAATAAACCATTGCACCTCATACAGACCTATATCATTACTGAATAAGGATTACAAAATATTCATGTCAATCCTAGCTAGCAGAATGAAAATCCCACTTACAAAGACAATTAATAATGATCTAACTGGATTTTTATATAACAGGCACACACATGATAATATTAAAAGGATTCTTACTCTTACAGATTATGTGAATAAAGAAGACAGAGAAACACTTGTAATCAGATTAGACATAGAAAAAGCCTTTGATTCCCTCAACTGGGAATATCTATTTAAACCTTTAGCATTATTTGAATTTCCTCCTTCCTTCATCTTATTACTAAAAAAAACATACATATTAACAACTTAGCCTGCATTAAATTAGGTACTTTCACCTCAGACTCTATCCATATAATGAAAGGTACTAAACAAGGATGCCCCCTTTCTCCTATTTTATTTGCTTTGGCTCTAGAAATACTTGCAGAAATAATATGCAATAATCCAAGAATAAAAGGAATAGAAGTCTATGACCAGTACATATCTAAAATAATGCTTTTTGCTGATGATATTTTATTAAACCTATCAAACTCCAGAGAGTCATTAGGAGAGCTAGAAGAAGTAATGGAGAAATTTTATAAGACTTCAGGTCTACACTTTAATAGATCAAAATCAAAATTTCTATTTTTAAATAAGAAAAAAGAACTACAAGTTATAGATAAATCCATCATAGGAAAACAAGAATTTACACTAAATTATTTAGGAATAGTGTTATGCAAAAATATAAACAAAACAATATTAATAGATTATAAAAACATTATTGAAGCAATAAAAATATACACAGAAAAGTGGAACAAAATTATATCAACTTTTATAGACAGATTGCAATTAATAAAAATGGTTTTATTGCCAAAAATACTATATGTAGCATTAGCAATAATAATATACACAGAAAAGTGGAACAAAATTATATTAACTTTTATAGACAGATTGCAATTAATAAAAATGGTCTTATTGCCAAAAATACTATTTGTAGCATTAGCAATACAGTTAATTCCTGAAAAATGCATTCTTAAAGAAATAAACTCATGTTTAATAAAATCTTTATGGTATCCCAAAAAGAATAGAGTAGCTCTAACTCATCACATTAGACCCTGGAAACAAGGAGGATTGAACTTCCCAGAAATAGAAACATATATAAAAGCATCTGTGCTTAAAACTACAATAGACTGGATAAACACAAATTATTTTGCCAACTGGAAAGAATTAACAACGGCTAATTTAACAAATGAATTTAATCTGTTAAAAAAAATGTTAATACTAGACAAATCAAACAAACCCTGGTACATACTATGCATAAGTATACAATATAATATAACAAAACCTTCTAAAACAACACTGATTAATCATTACATCAATTCCTTTAGGAAACTTATCAATGCAAACATAGATCTAAAACTCTGGTTTGACCTTTTAACCCCATTTACTTTCACTAAGAACTTTCCTCACAAAATATATAGGGAAACAATAACCTCCTAGGAACAAAATGGATTCTTATGCTGGTTTCAATGTGCAAATAAATTACATGTTTTAGATTTACATATGATAAAAACTGTTTAAAATATTCCAACACAGGACTGGTTAACCTTATAAAGCATTGTAATGTACAGTCAAGCAGGGGCGGCTCGTGCTATAGGACTGCAGGACTGCAGCCCTCCCACCTAGAAACAAAAGGAAAAAAAAACGTGAAACATAAAATAAAAAAAACAAAAAAAAAAATATTTTTACGAGTCCCAGAACTTCTGCGCTTGCACACAAAGACTGCCCCGCATATGCCCAGGAATCTGTGCGAACTCAGAATGCCTGAGTCAGCAGTCCAGATTTTTTGTCCCGCAGATGCCCAGGAATCTGTGCAGTGACGACTGCACAGAACAGAACAGAGGAGCTCCATAGACAGGACAAATCAGGAGGTGAGTTTAAGCTCTCACAGGGGAAAGCATTGGATTCGAGCACAGGTTTGGAGGAGGTGAGTTTAAGCTCTCATGGGGAAAGCACTGGATTTGGGTTTGGCTTCGAGCATGGGTTTGGAGTTTTGCTTCATGGAAGCGAGCACAGGGTTGGAGTTTAAGTATTGTCCGGACACATTTACAGGTAGGGTTTGTGTGTGTGTGTGTGTGTGTGTGTGAGTGTGTGTGTGTGTGTGTGTGTGTGTGAAATGCCCCAGTTGCTATATACTAGAGAGGACACATAGTGATGGGTAGAGATACTCAGGCTTGAACCGTGTACCTTGGATGCAGGTGGCAAGGACCTGAATTCCCTACCCACCACTATTTGTAAAAAATTGCAGATTTTTGCCTCATATTTATTCTGTTCCTCATAAAATCTGTGATTTCTGTATCTTCATTTTAACTTGCAAAGGTCTGTAGTGCAGTGGTGCACTGGTGGCATTGTTGCCTGACAGCTACAGGTTCTCTGGCTTGATTCTTGGCTGGGGTGCCTTCTGTGTGGAGTCTGCATGTCCTCCCATCTCTTACAAAGATGTACCTAGAGTGTTTCTTCCTGCTCTGCTGAAAATTGGCTTTGTTTTGTTCCAAGTCAGACTAGTTTCCTGGTTAACAAATGCTTAAAAATAACAGGCATTTGAATTTCAGACTTCATATTCTTCAGAAAGTACATGGTAACACAAAACCTTTGATTCTAGCAATAGTCTAAGTTTATA
Source organism: Protopterus annectens (assembly GCF_019279795.1). NCBI lineage: Eukaryota > Metazoa > Chordata > Ceratodontiformes > Protopteridae > Protopterus > Protopterus annectens. Next base: position 864,340,682 of record NC_056745.1, read on the forward strand.
ACATGGATATTTAAAATTTGCCCATATTGTTGGGACTGTATTCCCCCATTATTGGCCTCGTCCAGGTATTTTGTGCTAAGGTTGAGAGCTATGGTGAGAACTGAATTCACTGAATGTTTGGGAGCTGTATTCCCCCCATTACTGGCTTTGTCCACATGTTTTTTGCTAAGAGGTTGAGAGCTATGGTGAGAACTGAATTCACTGAATATGTTTGGCAGCTGTATTCCCCCATTATTGGCTTTTTTCAGGTGTTTTTTGCTAAGAGGTTGACAGCTATGATGAGAATTGAATTCACTAAATGGTAGCCATTTAAGTTTCAGTCATCTTCTGTTTCACAACACAGCTAATTTGGCATAGTGGTATATTTCTCTGACTGTTTTGCACAGGGTCCCCTGGGTTTAAGACGTGGCAGTGAAATGTATGGCGGTAACACAGCATTTTATTCTAGCAACTTTCCAACATTATACAAGCAATGTTTAAAATGTGTCCCTGTTTTTTGGGCTTTTGTCCCCCCCCAATAAATTTTGGCTTTTTCCAGATTTCTTGTGCTGCAAAGTTCAGAGATACAGCTGAATGCCTATTAGATTTTACAAGGAGCTGAGAGCTGCAGGGGAACAAAAGTTTAGTGCTGCTTATGCTAAGTCTGCTTGCATTGTTAATAGCACAGCAGGTAGTGTACTTGCTTTTGATGCAGAAGGCTGTGGCTTCTACTCCCACAGTAGGTAGATGCATTGCTGATACTGTACTGTGTTGTAAAGGGGGTGGATGCTGCAGTCCTTTTTGCCAAAGATACCTAGTAAATATGAACCTATTATCAGTTTGCCATCCATTCCCTAGTGTGATATTACTAGCTTATCATTTTTTTAATACATGCAACATAGGCAATTTATTCTTCAAGGGCAACAGGCACTTTATTTGTAGATGAAACAATGACATATAAAATTGCTTGCTAGCAGCAACCTCTTTATTAGTTACAGATTTCTTTAATGTGGATTTTACTACTTCAGAGATTGTGCATATTTACTGATACTGGTGGACTGTAGAAGGTTGAGTAGACTTTTTATGATGGAAATGTTCTGAATTGGGCAGTTTTGTCATTGGTGCATGCATTTTGTTTCATTGTTTACTGGAAAAATGTTCAAAACAAATTTAAAATGCCCTCTAACAACTGTACTGTATTGTACAAGGAATATAATGTAATACAATCAGGAAGGTATATCAAAGAGCATGTGTATGTTTTGTGTTCAATGGGCCTATGATTTTGAAAACAGCCCAAAGTTAATCTTTATCTGCCACTGGCAAAATGTATTTTCTTTGAATGTGGGTTTCAGTGCTGTTTCAATGCATGTGAGTTTCAAAGGCAGAGACGTTTTAATGCTAATATTTTCATTGTGAGACTGCATTGCTTTGTTTAACAGATATCTATTACGTTCTGTGCTGTAAAATGCAAAATAAAACTTTCAAATGAAATCTAAATCATCGCAGAGGTAAAGCAGTATGCACATTACAGTGTTTATGGTAAATGGGGCAAAATAACCAAGGAATGGGATATTGGAATGGCTGCAGAGGGGAGGCTCCATTCGACCATGATTTTGTGAGGGGGGAAGGGTAGTAAACCCAGACAGCCCCGGATGAACTATACCTCTCAGTTGTCCATATTTTTGCAGAATGAATAGATATTTGCTTCTTATTTTTGGTTTGTTCCTCATAAAGTGTGTGGTTTTCTAGCAAATCATTTAGGAATGAAGTCACTAAATGACAGACATTGAGTTTCAGATGTCATAACCTTCAGAAAAATGCATACTAAAGCAAGACCTGTTATTTTATCAACTGTCTTAAGTTTATACAAGAGCAATTTTTAGTAATGTTTGCATGTTCCCCCAGTATATTTGGCCTTGTCCAGATTTCCTGCATTAAGAGGTTGAGAGGTATGTGCAACTCGCTTTGTAGAATTAGGAATATACAAACCACTCAATTGTCCCCAAGTTTGGCTCAAAATGTTGCTCTCCCCTAATAATCCCTCCTCAAAATGGCAATTTTGGAAGAAAGCATGGAGGGTTTACAATTATATATAGCTGTAATAATCAGAGTTATAGATTACTTTTATTTCAGAAATGCATGTAGATACTCTTATTTTGTTAGCTGCTCAAGTTAATAGTGTTAATATTAAAAAGGTGTCCCTTCTTTGACAGGTTCACAGCTGTATTGTGTGGCAACTTTATATTTTTGCATCATATTTTTGGTCTGTTTTTCATAAAATTGTGGTTTTCTGGCAAATTAGTGGCACATCATTAAAGACTGAAGTTAGAAAATAATGGCAGACATTTAAGTTTCAGATTTCATACCCTTCAGAAAATTTGCACTAATGCAAGACCTACCACTGTTCTATTATCTAAGTTTATAAGAGCAATATTTAAAAAATTCCTTATTTTTGGGCCTGTGTCCCACTTCTAGTTCTATGTATGGCTTTGTCCAGATTTCTTGCTCTGAGGTTGAGAGGTATGATTGTCAGAGCCATCACCGTCAGCCAGAGACATTTCAAATTGTGACATACTTGTTGCACCCCACTCCCCATTGTAGTGGCTCTGGATGTGTCCAAGGAAGGCAAGGAGCAGTTTTATGCAGTGTAGGTGTGCAGAGTATTCCCCCATCCAAGGTAGACCACAAGTACGACCATGGATTTTCATCTGTCCTTGATTTTGCAGAACGTTCTGGTTTTCTGTCATATTTTTATACTGTTGATTTATGCTTCTTATTATTCAGGAAATGCATGCTGTCACAGTGCCCTGTTGCTCTGTTTAAGTAGCAATGATTTAATGACCATTAGGTAAGCTTGTTGGAGATTGTAAGATGCAAGTAAGCTTTAATAAGCATACTGTTAAAGAATTACCAGCATTGAAAGCCTTTTCGTTGTTGCCATGTAGAGAATATTTACATAACTAGATAATGTATAAGCCTTGGGTATTGAAATGCATATGACAGTATTTGTAATAAAGGACAGGATTACAGTATTTTCAGAAGCTCATTACATTTGTTGGAGACTTGCAGTCATCTTTTGTTGGAGACTTGCAGTCATCTTTGCAGGCTTTACCCGTAAACTAAACAGAATGCCAATCTATCATGTGTGGTCCATAACTTGTGCAGGAATCCTTTAAGCAATTTATCTTGAGCTTGTTTCTTGTTTGCTGTTCATTTTTTACTTTGATCATGTCTTCTCCATGAAACAAGTAGATAGTTGTGTCAGGCAGCAGGTCTTTTTTGGTTAAGAAACATTTTTACAAGTGGGGGTATCACAGAGATTGCTACTTTCAGCATGTTACTTGGTAATTTTATAAAGCTGAATATAAATTATAATTAGAACTGCAGTGCAAGGAGTAGTGGTTTGAGTTGAGTGCTGCTTGTTTTTTTATACTTGATTTTGACTGGCATTGCAGTAATGTATTTAAAAAGTAATTTATGTTTTCATGCCTCACAACCTGTGTTTCCATCTGGATATTAAGTAAGTTGTCATGTAGCCAATGCATTGAAATATTTTTTTCTTCTACACTTCATTTTGTCTTGATTGGACTCTTGTAATAACTGTTTGGCACCTAGGGCAGCGTATTTAATTAAGTTCCAGTTGTTGTGGTTTTGAGCATATCTCCACCCCTTTCTAGTTGGCCAAACCCCTTCCCATTGGCCCCACACATTCAGCTAATTCCTGCAGCCCTCCTTTAATTTGAAGTCACCAGCCACCACTGCACTCAATATTTATGCAGATTAATTAATACTTCCTCATTTAAAGATATTCCAAATCTAATAGGTTTTCTGTATGAATTTATATATAATAGTTGTGAAAAGAAAAATTCCATTTCAAATCTATATAAAGAGTTAATAACATATAAAACAATTCCCAAACCATAATACTGGCAGTTCTTAACAAAAGGTCAGTCATTGCAGTTAACAGAAGAAATTAAAACTAACATCTTACTATCAGTTAATTACACCTCTAATACACAGTACTGGAAATATTTAACTGGAAATACTTACATAGAGCATTTTTAACACCAGATAGAATTAAAAAAATCAGTACTACTAAAAATGTTTTTTGCTGGAGGTGTGAAAAGTCAAATAAAGAAGACTGGATTCATATTTTTTATGAATGTAATAAAATTTAATCATATTGGAATGGAATCAATCATTTTTTACAAGCTTTATTTAATGAATCCTTTACCTTAACTAAAGTATTGATTATACTAAATGTAAATGAAGGTCCCTACCTGAATAAGACAAATATGTATTTGTTATGGACAATACTTGCTATATCTAGGAAATGCGTAACCAGAAGGTGGAATTCAAATACACCCCCGACCTTGGAATAATTCTATACTTTACTGAAGACAACTGCATCGATGGAAATAAAAATCAAAGAACTACGAATCTATCCCAGGCCATTGGTAAATAATCCTTGGTTATATCTTTGTTGGACACTCTGCATTAATCAATATTGTATCTCTGATAACTGATCTGTTCATTCTATATTTAATAACATACAGTGTATATAACTGAAAGTCAGGCTATTGTAAATATTGTATATAGTTGTTTAAAATGATATTTAAAAATATTATGTAAATATTATTTTAGTAAGATGCTGTTCAGTTTGATTCTCAGCTAGAGAGTCTTCTGCGTGGAGACATGCGTGAATGGGCGTACCTTCGTTGTGCATCAGGGCTGGCAACTCAGCATGTAAAAATCAACTGCCAATCATTAGCAGACTGGAGTTCCACTGTGGCGACCCCTAACTGGGAAAAGCCGAAAGACACAAACAACAACAACATTTTAATTGAAAATAAAAAAAATATTTGAGGAAAAAAAAAATATTTTTTTTTTTTAAAAACTCTGTGCTCTATTATCATCAGATGAAGTTGTTTCTTATTAAGCATTAAGTAAGAGAAAATATCCTGTACAGTTTTTTATGAGATATGTGAAAGGAATGGATTTGGGTATACTGTGTGTTAGATTATTTCTTCAGTTATTAGCTTCTAAATCAAGTAATTTGTTCCTGGATGAGCCAATGACCTTAGAGTGTTGATTGACCATTTTTTGCACATCCAGTATTTTATCTTCATATGTGGAAATTCTACCTTTGGAAATTTCTAGCCTTGTACAAATGTTTATGGTAGCCAACAGTATAACAATGCCACCTGTTATGTTTTGTACAGGATGTAGAACAGCTTTCAGTTTTTCTATATTGAAGCTCTGGTCAAATTTTAATTTAGCCACAATAGGCTTTTTGTCATAAATAACTTGAAAATGTGGTTCAGGATATTTTGGATAAAGACTGGGAAAGTTCATAAGTAATGCAGTATAATCACTATTATATTCTTAGCACAATCTGTAATTCAGGGTCAAAACAAGACCATGTGTCATGCAAACAGTGGCAGCCCTCCTCCAACAATCAAATTGAGAGCTTTAAAATAAGTAATACTATAAAAGGATAAGTATTAGGATCTAGTAAAAATATATAGCCTTTTGAATTATTTTGTATAGGAAAAATGTAGTTAGATGTCGCAGGACAATAATTTTCTTAACAGAGTTACCTCGGATTGCAGTCTACAGAGTGTCAGCCATCTTCCTCATAAATAACTTTTTATGACAAGTACATTCCAAAAGACATAAGACAATGCCTGATGTTTTCTTTTAACTATTTCTTGTTCTAGCTGAGGATATTGCCAATAACACTTGTCGAGGTACCTCACTACCACAACTGTGCTCTAGTACTGTTCTGAATATTTTCAGTATGAAGATTTAAGACTTTTGTTAAGTGCATTATCTCAGTTAATAACTTTTCAGACATAGTTCTGCAACCATTATCTGGAATTTCTTGTGGCAGTCCACTTATACTAATATTTATTCTCCTGGATCTATTTTGCTAATCATTAGTTTCTTTTGATTTTCCAGGATGCAGCTCTCCAGGTTGGAATTGTTTCACCTCTCTCTTTCTTCCTCGCTTTCCTTCATTTTAATTCAGATTGCAGTTTCTCCATTCTGTCTGAAATGTTTTGCACGTGTAAGTCTACTATAGCCAATTTCTCTCAATGTTTTAAAGATGTCCATTCATCTCCTTCATCTCCTTCATCTCCTTCACCACCATGGGGAGTCTCTCAAACAATACACAATCTTATTTTCTGAGAAAACGTTTTTGAAATTTTCAATTAAAACACTATTCATATTGCTTGTCATGATGTACACAATTAATTTTATTTATTCCATAGTGAAAAATCCGTGCCATTTTCCTGTATAACCTGGAAGCTCTGAACTTATACTGCCACCATGTTGCTGGAAAGATCACACCCCCCTCCACTGGACTCATGAGCTGATTGTAAAGTGGCTTATGCTTTAGACTACTCCTACTTTTAGCACATTGTTTTACAATATAAGAGCAGACCTGAAAATAAACATGTTTTGTCAATGGTTTGAATCATCTGGGGCAAGGTAAGGGAAAATATATTCTGTAATAAAAAAAAAAAGTATGTTATGTATTGATGACTACTGCCAGCCCATATTTCTTTCTGGAAATATAAAAAACAATAGTGTATAACAACAAAATAAGACCTTCCAAAAGTGGTAATGTAAAACCACAAAAAAAAAAAAAAAAAAAAAAAAACCCACTGTGATGAAGCATAGACAAAGAAAATAAAAACAGAATTAGCATCAAGTTATTTAGTCAGAGCCTTCCTCCTCAAAAGACTTTGTCAGAAGCTAACAAATCAACCTATTGAAACACATTCTCACATTTTATATATATATATATATATATATATATATATATATATATATATATATATATATATATATATATATATATATATATATATAATGTTTAGCCATCCAATAAAAACACACAATTAATTAATCAATTAAAAATACAAAATATTTAAAGAGCAATATAAAAAAGATAACTTGGTCAGTTTGAACCTTAGTACTGTGATTACGAAATAGCTAAGAAGTCTTCCATTCTTTGTAGACCTAATGCTCCTTTCATGAAAAATTTGCAAAGTGCACTGGTAATTAAACTGCTCAGATAAATGCATCATCATGGCAGTCATTATATATGAGGATTAAGGGGTTATGGTTCTACAGCAGAAAAACTTTCCTTGGAAATAAATTTTTATCCTTTTTTTTTTTTTTGCATATTTTTGGCTTCATCCACAGCTGACCATCAGCTAATCCCAAAGCCTTGTCTTCATTATCCAAATATACTTTGCCCACCGGTCCTTTCACAGACTTCTTCTGATCAAACATTGGGCCAGTGATGGAACCAAAGCATCCTTGGGCAGTATCATACTGCTGCAGAGGGATTGTTTCTCCCATGTGGCCTAACACCTTCCAATGCATTCACCTGCATTTACCAAAGTTATGGTGAGAAACAGGTAATTTTTGAAAATTGTACACACTTCTCTTTATGGCTCAGAGAATGCCCTGCCTCTCTTATGCATGACATGCCACACATGGCCCCAGTCTCAACCAGTGACAATGGTGTTCTAACCAAGCATGTACTCACGCTTCTCTCCCTCTGTCTCTCCCGCCAGAATGGGCTGTATGATGTAAGCCAGCCAAGATCGCCTTCTACTCAACTCTTTTAGCTCTTGAGCTGTTAATCAAATGTAGGTCAACTGGATTACAGTCAGGGCTATAAACCTTTGTGGTATTGAGTTGGGTGCTGACAACAACTTCATTCTCATATTAACTACCTTTTAACACACCAGTGCAGGAAATCTGCTTTACACAGGATCAGTGATTTATGACAGTAGCCAAAAGTGTTCAATGACAATGTAAACGATTAAATAGGAGAACACATAGTAATCTTAGCCTCAGGTTTGTTTTCTATTACACAGTCAAAAAAGGTGTAAGTGGATATGGATCAACTTTTGTTAATTTTGATGCTACAGATGCAAAAACCTTTGTCTTCTGTGAGAAAGGCATGGAATGACCATGTCTAGATAGTTACAGGTAATCAGTAGATCACTGAGATATGCTATTGGCGTAGACATCGTGCATCAACAATAATGCATGAAGTTTAAAGATGCTCTGTATATCTAATAAATTAGTGCTAGCATAAAATCATGGGAAATAAATGCTACCCCCATCCCTTATGAATTCCATTTTGCAAAATGATGAGCTGGGAATAGTATTGCTCATTTGATACTCATATTATGAAAGTCAGATAGAGCAATTAAATCAGATAATTTCTGATAGACCACACATTAGAATGCCAGGAATTACCTTAACTAAAAGTTACAAAAGCTGAAACATTATTTTATTTTACAGTGAGATATATTAATATTCCCACATGTTAATGTTAACATTAGTTACATAGGAATATGGAGTGCAGGCTCTATTACAATTTTTTCCAGTTTTGTGTTCAGTACAAGTAAGATGCAATATTTCACACCACAGCCAACAAACACAGAACTACCTGAGCTGCTGTCTGAAACTGGCTCCCGAACAGTATATGTATAAATAGTTTGCAGAAAGGCTTACTCCAGGAAATTGACTGCTAAGCCATATCCATTGCAATCTCATCCAATTAATGCTTGCAGTGGTTTACCAAAGAGGGTCCTGACAGTATCACCCCCATTGTATGTTGCTGAAATTAATTTAGATTATACTAAATACGATCAGAGAGGAGATTTATCTGACTAACAAGACCAGTGACTAAAAACTTAACAAGAGTCTTTGCAAGTGAAATGGAATGATCATTTTGTGGCCATAACATGCCCTGTTTTCTCTTGTAAATGTGAGAGAGAGTTGTTGAGGCAGGTTGCAAACAGTCTGGTTAAAGCATGCCAACTGCTTGCTAAACTAACTAAATTGCAATATGCTTAAAGAAAGATATTGCTCCCTACCCCCTCTTTCTAGAATATTAAGACCATTTGAACCAGCATAGTCCTTAAGAAACACAAAGAGCCATAAAATTAAACAGAACACAGGTTTTAAGATGTTTTCAAAACTGAGTCATCTTGGTTGGGATACTTTACTCCACTTTAGCAAGCATATTACTGACCTGTGCCTTCCCTAACAAATATGAACATTTTCTAAATGATGAGCAATCAACTGGTGTAATTTCTATACTTGGACAAATCCAATTTTAGCTTGTTAATCTTTCATAGTTTACTCAGTCCAATACAAGATAAGTTTTCTCTAAAGATAAAGAAAGTTGAACTATAATCACATTCTGTGGGTATCTGATGAGCTATCTGTACTTATTAGGGACAAGAGTTAAACAGGGAGAACATGGAAACAAGACAGACAAAACATTGCTAAGCTAGACAATACCACCAACTTAAACAAGATAAAAAATATAGCCAATAAATCCGAAAAGGCACCAACAAACCAAAAAAAAATATATACAGAAAAAACGCCAATACACTCCAGTCTGTCCACTTAATTGAGATACAGAAATACATTTTTTTCTGTATACACTTTTTCAAAGAAAATTTAGACCAATGCTGCTAAAGCTCATACCTCAAATCTCAGCAACCTAAAAATATTTTGGGAACGTGTAAGGTCACTTAATGCTTCCAAAATATTCCCTGAAGGAACTATAGCTTCATATCTCCTTATCTCTCTCACTGGGAGATACATAATTTAATGATAACTCACAATCCAACTCCTTAACCCCTTAATACAAAATGTTACAAAAGCCACCTTTCTGCTTTAAGGAAATTAACAAGAAAGCATCAGACCACTCCTTACCACTGCAGATTTTGAATTACAAAGTTCATTTTCACTGTTTGTTTCCAAAACTGCACAACATGTGTTCTAAAGTCCTGTCACAGCCTTTGCACTATGTTTAGAATATAATACTAACAACTAAAATAATATATCCTAGTTTTAAATGTTTTAAACATCCACTAATTATTGTTCTACCTAAAGTTTCTGTAACCCCAAAACAGCTGATTACTACAGAAATTCAAATGCTGCCTTCTAGCCAAGATACCTGAATCCAAATACTTGAGTATATTATAAAACATAGTCTACTGTCTGATAGACACCACAGCTATCTTCACAGTAAAATCAAAAAATTATGAAAATTTTGAAGAAATATCACAATTAGCACTAATCATTTATCAGTTTGAGCTACATTATTCAACAGTCCTTTATGTATCAGAGAAAAGTTTTCTTGAACAATTTATTCATTTTCAAGGATGTTTAGTGTTAACAATATTAGCCCTATATCATAATTACAAAATAGAAAATACATACAAATCCAGTTAAAGAGACAGATGCATATTACATACACATATACATAATAACATGTTCATTAACACTCAGCAAGCACCTCTCAAATTTGTGATTTACAGAACTAGATTTAAATGTTGAAGTAAGTGAAAAGAACTAGCATAGCCCTGTCCTTGTCATATATTGTTATACAGACTGATAATAGCATAATGCAAAAAATATATATTGATCTTATATAATCTTATCAGTTACAAGTGATAGCAAATATTTCAAATATTTCATGTGTCAGATGAGCAAATATTTCAAATATTTCATATGTCAGATGCCAAATATTAAATCTCATTTATTTACATATACCGACATGCATTTATAAAATGCAAAAATCTTTTAAAATATTTTTTATTTGTCAGAGTCTTGTCACTTGCATGTGTATCAGTGTAATACACAGAGTCTAAAAATGAGATGTCCCAGTCCCCTTCAATAAACACACATCACACCGAATGACGTTTGATGAGCTTTATTAAACACCCATAAATATAACTTCATTAGCCAATATTCTTTATTAATCACAACATGCACATAGTATAGCTGATATTAATCACAGCATAAACATCCATGTAACTGTTAACTAGGGAAGCGTGACTCGTTCACCCTGACCCAGTAAGCAGCATCCTTACCTCCGCTCGCCAAACCTCTCAACCATACCGAATTCCTCAGTATTTACCGGTTTTGAGGGCAAAATAATGGGGTGCCACGAATTCCCGAGTGGCCCTTTGAATTCCCTTTTTTGTCATATTTCTTTTTTAGTTGAATTTGTTGCTGACATCATGCTTCCTGAGGCAGACTGTACCAGCCTGTCAGAAACTCAGAGTGTCTTTGTTTACTTTTTTTTTATTTTACTATCTATATGTTTGCACAACTGCACGTAAATCACATTGTGTTTCCATTGTGGATTTAGAGCAGGGAGAGGAAGGGAGAGAGGGCAGAGCACACTAGATATTCACTTGTGTGGTATGTACTTTCTGTAATCAGGTCATGATTAAAAATTCCACCCTTGTAATCTAGTCCAGACCCCCCCCCCAAAAAAAAAATCAGTAAATAATACCACTTCCTGTAGGTTCAAATGATTATTCTTATTATTTATTTTCTTCCATGTGATAACATATAAGAAGTCTTACTGGAATTGATCCCCACCCCGTCACTTAGTGTTTCACTTGTTACTACACCCTAAGACTTTTACTGGCTTAAGAAGCTGAATCTAAAAACCTAGTTCAGATCTCCTTCTCTCCTACCAGCCTAACTGCTGGTGCTGCAGCTTCCATGATTTGGCTGAGTCGGTTACTCATATAATGTGCAGCAGGGATGGTCGGACAAGTTTTTATTTTTCTAGCAAAGTGTATCACAGCAAGAATGTGTTGATGGGTCATTGTTCTTGAAAACAGTGGTATTTATTGAGCAAGAGGGAGAGGTATGTTTTGCTGGCTTGCTGGGGTTATGAGAGAAGTGAGGTCACTCCACCCCCCCTCCGGATATGGTATAATGTTCCCTTAAGTGTGTTTGTGTATGTGTGTGCAGGGCATGGCCTTGAGAAGATTACATTGGTTGTTTTAGTGGGTTGGATGTTTTATGTGAAGACTTGTGAGTGTGTGCACATTTTGAATATATTGTGGAGCAACACATTTTTTCTGTTAAAAAAAAATCGGGAAAAAAGCTAATGGCACAAGGGCTCATTAATATCCTTTTCCACGAATGTGGTGTAGTCAGACTTCGACTTCTGGACTCTGTGAATACTGTATTCTGCCTGTGCCCTCAAGGCTAGTGCTGCTGTAGTAAGTCCTCTGGTGGGTGGCTGGCACAGCAGGCAGGCAGCAGCGATTCTGATCAGCGAGCAGAGGATGAGAAGGTTAGTCTGACTTTTTTTAACTTTAATTTAACTTAAGTCAAGGCAGCCCAATTTAGAAGAAGAAACAAGAAAATGCTTAGTTTCTGCAGCCAGTGCAGTATGCAGTGCTAGCAGAGTCCTGGCCATGTCTGCCCAGAACCTAGTCTGCACACCCAGGATCCAGATAGGAAGAGGATGAGAAAAGAGACCACCTCCAGCTCCATCAGCAGGTAAAAGAAAAAAAAAAGCATAGATTCATTCAGCCCCATGTTGACCCAAGCACCAATCATGTTATTACAGATGAGCAACTACATGATCAAAAGAACAGTTTTGAAAGTTGGGCGCAGTGTTGTATTTGCTGTAAGCTTTTCATTTATGGCTGCAGTGCAATATTTCTTCAGTGTTAATTATTTCAGAACCCTTTACTTTTTGTGGGTGATTCCTGGGGTTCGCTATAGAGCTGGGTTCTTCTTCTGCAGTTTTACAATAAAGTACTAGTATTGATTGCTACATATTCTTGCATGTGTTAAGTAATTTGGCTTTCGCTGAATTCAGCTGGATTTTTTTTTATACATTCTAAAAGCATATCTAATATCTTTGAATTATTTTGTTCTTGTGCATAATTTAATGAGCTGTTGCTCAGGCTTGTTTTATAGTTGTGTCATTGTTGGCATGCACAGCTGCACTATGATGGACAGTTGTCTGATGTTTGCTTTTAAGAATACTATTTGTTGCAGACTGTAAAACACAGAGCCTGTCAGCCATGGCAGATTTCTGCATTGAAAGCACATTTGAAAAAAATAATGAAAGTATTTTCTGAAGATCATTTATTTTTTATTTATTATTCTGTGTTTTTTCTTCACAAGTTTTCAAGATTAGCACTTAACACTTAGGGAGACATGTTTAATTTCTGTTAGTATTTCGTATTGTGGTAGAGGGGAGCAATGTGTCTGTTACAACGTTTTTCACAAGATGTCAGAAATCTCAAAAGATGTTACTTTTCATTTTTTGGAAGTCTGAAATTGACAGGTGATTCTCATTTGAATAACAGTGCTCTATGATTGCTTTTTTGTTGACAAAAGCAGTCATTGGTGTCTTGTGGAAAAATTTAATTTTAATATGATAGTTTTGTTGTTATAGTTGGTGTCAGGATGTATATTGTATTGCTTTCTGTTGACTGTGTCCCATTGATCAACCCACCATATTCATTTAACAGAGATAAGTGCAATATGATTTTGAATGAGACATGATGGGGAGTGTTTAGAATGTTATGGCCCATTTTGCACCATTACAGAATAGATGTAAGCCCCCATTCATCAAAATGTGGGAACCCCCCCCTTAAATCACTGTAATTTTGAGATTGTACCTGTCAGATATTGCACAGAAAACAAGTTCTTTCATGTTTGAGGTTTCATAAACTTGAGGTTAGAATATGTCATTGAGTGGTGGGATTGCGACCCATTCCCTGTAAAAAAAAAACAAAAAAAAAAAAAATTTTTAAAAACTTTTAGGTATGTGGATACAAGCAGGAAGCACTTCCAGGATGCCATACTTTCAGCTGTACAAACATTTTGTTAAATGGAGGATATTGTATGTGTTAATTGCCCAAGTGTTTAACCAATGGATAAATAATAGTATAATATTTAACAGATAGGTGGTTCTGTATAGTTATCTGATTATGGGTTAATTGAGATGTTCCTGAGTAAATTGATCTTGAGAGTGAAGTTTAAGAAGTCAGGTTGAGTATGAACATTGAGAATAACTGTTGATTGAGATATTAGTGTAATCACTTGCTATTTCCTCTAGTTTTGGGGCTTCTACAATTTTTATACATCTCAGCATTAAAGCAAAGGGAGAATAAGTTTACTAATTTATTCTTTATCTCTTTATAGCACTTTACTTCATGTGGGACATACATACAGTAGATCTGATACCTTTTATGTTCTTTGTAGAGAGTGAAAACCCACATACTGCAAGTCACCAAAAACAAAATCCTAAGGTTCATCATCTTCTCCCTTCCAAGTGAACATCATCACTACACATTAAAAAAATGGTTACCATTTACTACAGGATCTGGGCTATGGGACCATGTTTTGATTGTCTGTTCTTCAGTTTGCGTTTGAAAGTTGGTACCCCACAATTCCATTGGAGTTGGCGGGGTTACATATGTAAGTTTTATGTTAATCATCGTTCAGATTTGTACCTATTTTTCACGGGCCTTTGTCCAGATTTTAGATGTTTCCAGGTTGAGAGGTATGCTGCTCACTTATTTACTTATGAAGCAGCATCCCATCACTTACTTCATTTACCACTTATTGACTTAAACATCCAACCAAATAAGCAGCGTTCTTACCTCCGCTCACTTATTTTACTTATCAAGCAGTGTCCGACTGTTCACTTTCCTTTCCCAACTCAGTGAAATGAACATCCAGCACCAGAGAGAAAACAGAAGAGGGCAAGCCTGCCCCTCTTCTCCACCCTACCCAGACTTATAAAATAATAACCATCCCCCACTGTTCCACCAAAAGAGAGGGCGTGGGAGGGCAGGTAGCAAGTTCACACCAAAATGTGATTCCTTACCCAGTTACAGTTACATAAATCCCATTAAGTCCCACCCTACCCTTAACTCATTTCCTCCTAACCATCCTTTATTCCCATTTACCCCTTTCATTCCCCTCTGCCTTACTTCCACCAGCCTCTAAATTCCAACTACTATTTCTGTCTAAACCTCCACCTAAAAATTTCCCTGGACAGACTGGTTTGTTACCAAACCTCATACAGCTACCTTGTGAAAAATCTAATTTTTCCCAATTTTGTGCAATAATATTTTTTTATCCCTTAGTATGCTTAACCATATCACTTATGATAAATCGTATAAAAATAGTTTTTAAAATATTTGTAAATCTATTTTACCAGTACTAAATAAACTACTGGGAGAATATCATCTTTTTAAGAAACCAAACTTTAGTTTCTTAGTCATATCATGCAATGTCTCTTATTAAAACTCTCGCATAACAACACATGCAGCTTATTGTATTTCCCCTTTTACTGAACATTGCTACTTTTTAACAAATGTACACATTTACACCTCATTTTATGCATTCTTGAGTCCATATCTCTTAGCCACTGAGTATTTGAAAAACCTAGATCGTGTACATAAAACTCAGGCCAGAGTGACAGGATAAAAAAAAGTAGTTTCTCATTATTAGACCAAAATATTTTGAAATACTATTCCCATAATAATGTGTTACTCCTAACCTGGTGAGAATACACAACATGTAACACATACGCACATGTATGGTTGTGATCAAAGTTACAGTTTACAAGTGGGTGCTTTTGAATTGCAAATACATATTGGTTGCCACCCATTATAAGTCTGCTGGTTTCCATATAGTTGTCAACAACCCTTCTAAAGCTGTAATTCTTTGCTAAACCCAAGTTGATTTGGATGTCACAGTTTGAATGTTACTGTGTTATACACACGGTACCTAATTCCATGGATTTTGTTGTTTAATACAAGGTGTCTTATTCTAATGTGTTATATTAACAGCTGCTAATTGGTTCAAAGGTTCATAGGTTATTTTGAATGAGACATGATGGGGAGTGTTTAGAATGTTATGGCCCATTTTGCACCATTACAGAATGGATGTAAGCCCCCATTCATCAAAATGTGGGAAGCCCCCCCCCCTTAAGACTAGCTGTCCTTGTGGGCCATTTAAAGCCTAGACAATTTCCCTCCAAGGTGAGAATCAAAACCTGAACTCGGTGACTGTGAGGTGAACACAGTTAGGAATCAAACCTATAATCTTCTGACCAGCATAATTAAAACTTAATTCTTTAATTGTCTTCTACAGTAAACACAAAGGGATCACAGGAGTCATGGGAATGCATGGCAACTGAGTCTTGCAACCATTTACACCTTAACTTTTTTTCAAAAAAGGCTAAGACAGGCAAGCCAGGGGCGTAGCATTAAATACCCTTCCAATAATTCACTCTCCATTTGAAGGAAGATAATGTATCACATTGCTTAATTTGCCATGGAAGTCTGTACAAGAGGTGGAGAAGGAGCCATGTAATTAACCTATCTTGCCACTATGATTTATTTATTTGCTGATGAAGGTTTAGATCCCTGTTTCTGTTATTTGTAGGACTATTTGATTTGTGGAAAGACAAGAGGTCCAGGAGTACCTGGCCAATAATGGCAGAGAAGGCAAGGCATTGTTCAACCCTCAGAATTTTATAAGATTCTGAATAAAGAGGTAGTGCTTCCAGTAATTTATGGTAGTTTAGGCTTTTTTTAAGCCAATGATCTTAGTTAGAAACCTCTGGAGTCTTTCCCATTGTTTGATAGGTTTAGTGAGGTAAATCTTAAAGGAGTCATTGCATTCAGTAATTGGCCTAATCAATGCAGAATATAAGGGGACAATGACCTCATTAGATTTGGATAATATTCCTTTGACAATTGGTTGTACGAAGTAGAAGTACTTTCTAACTACTCCTGTTACATGATCAAAGGAGAAGGAGTTATCAACCCAAGATAAAATGCTTTTAACAACTTCTCATTTCGTAATGGGGTATTGTCTATGTTGTATTGTGTGAGTGGGGTTGTTGACCAAAATGATGTGGCAATATTTCACTTTTTAGAATTTAATTTGAGCTCAGTTTTAGCATATCAGGTATTAACAAGTTTAAGTTATCCTGAAGGACTTTTGCATCAGTAGGGGACCTGGAATGATTCCCAGTTTACAGTTGTCTGTTAACACGGTTAGTCAGAGGTTCTATTTCATAATCTACAGATCAGAAAAGTAAATGCTGAACAAAGATTTTCCCATCACTGAACCCTGTGGGATACCACTGGTCTCCATATTCTCTAACAAGGAGCCTCCTACCTACACTGTATGGGTTATGTCTTTTATTCAATTTGCTCTCCATCTTACTACACAGGGATCAGATTATAAAACACTGAACTTACTAACCATGGCTAGCATTGGGGATGATGTCAAATCCCTTTACCAGCTCAAGGTCTGCTGTTTGGCCAGCATTGTTGTTGTGAACAGCCTGATTACTCTTTTGAAGAAGTTAAGCACATTTCCTACACAAGATATACACTTGACAAAGACAAACTGCTGTGGGTCTAGCATGATGAGCTTTTTAATGTAGTTTATCAAGTCAGCTATAATGTGTTCTATGGCTTTTTAAATAAAACTTGTCAGTTTCAGGAGCATGTAATTCCTGGGGTCAGTGGAAGAGCAACCCATGAGCAACAGAACAGCTGTTGCAGTGTGCTAAACCTCAGGGACAAAGCTAGTGGCTAAACCCAGGCTAAATAGTTTAAGGGGTGGCACTGCCAGGGCTTAGTATATTATCAGGTCCCACTGATGTAGTTTTAGTCTCTGAGACCACCTGCTGTACAGGTTCTTTAGTGATGATGGGTGGTCTTCGAAATAAAGGAATACTCAAACATTGGGTAGTCATCTCTGGGGTACAATTTGCACTGAATTTGTTTGCTAGTATTGTGATGGAGTCTACTGGATCAGATTAGGTGGTGCAATGATGAATAAGTTCAGAGCACTGTAAGGCATTTCTTAAGTTCCTAATGTAGCTAAGGAATGACTTGTATCTGTTCTAGCTTCAGATGCTACACTAATTCATGAGCTAGTTTTGTAGGCCTGATAGTCTTTTTCATGTTTTTAGTCAGTTTTCTGATGTTAACCTTGATGCGTGGGAGATTTGTTTTTAAAGTAGATGGATTGCTGACACAGCAGTGCAGTACAAGGGGGTGCTGTACTCTTGAGTATGTCATGCTTCAGATGAAATGTTAAACCAAGGTCCCATCTGCTTGCCATGGTGGTAACACAGCTGGATGTAAAATATCCCATGGCACCCATCTAAAAGAGTAGGGATCCTTTATTTTCATACAAAAAATAATTCTTATTTACAAAATATTTACATATTTACAAATATTTCAAATATTTACCAATATACAAATATATTGATATACAAATCTGTTTATAGAATCATAATACATTTTCATCACTATTAGACCCCCACTCCTTTTTCTAAAATCACCATCTGATTTTAGCTAATATTGTTGCTAAAATCCATTTACCATTAAACATAATTTCATTTATTACTCTGCAGAAACAAAAAAAAAGATAGATGAACACTGTAAAAAGTCCACAAAGCTTTTATTCCCAAGGATTAAGTGCTTTTGGCCATAAAACAAAGGCATTCTTCAGAATGAACTACTCCCATTTCCATCATCATTAAGTACTGACTCTAATTATGAACAACCAATCAAAACACTTCCTGTAAAAAAGGCATACATACTTTAAAAGTGTAAAAAATTTAAAAACATTTCTAATATCTATCCACAAATAAAACAAACATTATTTACATTTTTCATAAACATTTCTGTGTAAAACTGCTTTGTAATTAACCCCACTATTCAACCCTGGTGCATTATAAGCATTAAACAATATCTGCCACTTCAACTCTCTATAATCTAACTCTCCTTCTTTGTCAGCATTAAAATCTTGGGGTATACAATCAATTAACTGCAAAATAAAATTTATTGTGATTGTGACATGCCAGTGTGTGTTTAAACAATGCATTGCCTGTGTTCGTACATTCTTCTCTTCAAAAGCCTGTTGGTCTTGCCAGTGTAAAATGATGTATAAGCTGAACACTTAGCCAAATAAACCACAAATGTCGACCCACAAATAAACACTCTTGGAACCTGCCAAATTCTGTTACTGGTACTCACTTCAAAGTAGCTACCTTCTGCTATACACCTACAAAAATTGCAGTTCATAGACTTGAAAGTGCCCCTTGTTTTTCTCTCATTCAAATGGTGAACCCTTTCAAACATTTCCTTAAAATTATCTGCTCTTTTATTGATAAAAGAGAGTGCAGAGTCCAACACTGATTTAATACCACAGTCGGCTCCCAAAATTCTCCAATTGTTAACTATAATGCCCTTTATGGCCTTGCTGCCAGTCATAAAAACCAAGAGCATAGATGTAGACCAATCTTGTGGTTTTGGACTACTAATACTGATGTCCTTGTTGGACACACCCTCAATCAGTATCTCGTTTACTACATTTGAAGGGTACCCTCTGTTTTTAAACATAAGGTAGAGCTCATTAACCATTTTATCTATGTTTGTAACATCAGTGGTTAACCTTTTCAGTCTTACCAACTGCCCCTTAACTATATTATGTTTGACATAGGTGGGATGCATACTGAAATAATGTAATAAGGTATTACTTGCCACATCCTTATAACTAATTCTACCTGTCTGAAATGTTCTAAATCCAAAAATACTAATATTGCTGGCACTCCATTTACAGGAGAAACTTAAAAATGATGTACTTGTGTTCACACAATCAAAAAACTATTGCAATTCAAACATTGTACCCCTCCAATCAAAAAATAAATCATCCATAAAATGGTAGTATAATTACATTTTCTCTTTACCATTAATCTTTGACAAAACATTGGTTTCCCAATAGGTCATGACCAAATTGGAATAATTTGGAGCCATTCTTGTCCCTATGGCCACTCCCCTCATTTGTAAAAAATATTCTCTCTCAAAAACAAAAAGGTTGTAAGATAAAATGTGCTCCATGCATTCCAGCATAAACCTACACTCATCTATTTCAAACTGGTTACTTTTAATCAACATGTTCCCAACCCACTCTAAAAATGTTTCATGTAGAATACAGGTGTACAGTGACTTTACATGTACTGTTACTATCAAATCATCATGCTCAATTGTTTTATCCTTGATTTTACTCAAAAAATCATAAGACTCCCTAATGAATGAGTTGGAACTCTGAGCAAGTTTCAAAAGAGCTCTATCAATAAATTTAGATAAAGGCTCTACATTAGAAGCTGGTGCTAACACAATGGGCCTATATGGAGGATTTCTCTCATTTTATGCATTTTAGGTACAGCAAACAAATTATCTATCTTTGTTTTGGATACCTGAAAAAAAGGCATCATTGATTCAGAAATAACCCCTTCCAACAAACTTTCTGTTAACCACAAATCAATACATTTATAAGCTTTATTTCTCCCTTAGATACTTTTTTATAAAACTGGTGGTCCAAAAGCAGATTTTGAATGCCCTTAATATAATCACCAGAGCTGACAACGACCATAGATGCCCTTTGTCAGCCTTCATTACCAAAACAGAACAATCATTTTTAATAGAAACAAAACTTTGAAATTCATTTTTGGTTAAATTGCAAAATTTGCATGCACTTTTTTATTCAACAAATTCCTTATTTTCACTTCACACATCTCTTCAAAGGCTTTTATAGTAGGATGTAAAGGGGGATTAAAACACTTGGTATGGTAAAATCACTTTTGGTTTTACCATTTTTGTCCACCAAAAAAGCAGTCTTAAATTGAGTTTACGGGTGCAACCTTTCAAATCAATCAAAGTTTGTACATCAGACATTCTTGATGGAATGAAGGCAAAACTCCTACTGAGAAAGACAATTTCCTGCTGTGTGAACACTCGATTAGATAAATTGTAAACCTTAAAAGACATGGGCATTACCTGGAGATTACATTTGTCCACTGCTTTTTCTCCCTCTGAAACAAGGAATGAAAATGTGTCTGCCTCTCACTCCTTTGTCCTCAAGGAATCTCCCTCATAGCTCTGTCTGCCTCTACTGCCCTCCTGCTCTGTTACTGTTCTCTTCTCTTCCAGTCACTTTGAACAATGAGAAGATAAAAAGCCTTGTCAAAGATTAACGGTAAAGAGAAAATGTTATTACATTACCATTTTATAGATGATTTATTTTTTGTTTGAAGGGGTACAGAGTTTGAATTGCAGCAGTTTCTTGACTGTATGAACAAAAAGTACATCATTTTTAATTTTCTCCTGTAACTGGAGTGCCAGCAATATTAGTTTTTTTGGATTTAGAAATTTTCAAAAAAGGTAGAAACTAGTAAATTAGGTTCTAGAATTAATTATAAGAATGATTTTTTGTTTGAAGGGGTACAGAGTTTGAATTGCAGCAGTTTCTTGACTGTATGAACAAAAAGTACATCATTTTTAATTTTCTCCTGTAACTGGAGTGCCAGCAATATTAGTTTTTTTGGATTTAGAAATTTTCAAAAAAGGTAGAAACTAGTAAATTAGGTTCTAGAATTAATTATAAGAATGTGCCAATTAATACCTTATTATATTATTCCAGTATGCATCACATCTACGTCAAACATATTATAGTTAAGGGGCAGTTGGCAAAACTGAACAGGTTAACCACTGTTGTTACAAACATGGATAAAATTGGTCTATATTACATGATCAAATGTTTAATCGAATAACTAAACATTGATTACTAAACATCAAAGACCCAAAAACGCGAACGTCAGTTTCAACTCAGGGAAATAAGTCATTTGGCCATTACGCAGATTTTGCAGTGTTTTCAATGTGGAATGATCTTGGAGTTTGGTACATTTAGTTGGGGGTGTGTGGGTGGTGAAGCCCCCCACTTGATTAGGGTTTTAGAGTGTTTTTTTTTTTTTTGTTGGCCACGCAAATTCTTTCCCAGGGAAAAATTCTGCGCAATTGACCCATTGTGTTTATTAGACTTCAATATTTAGATGTCAACATTTCAATGTTTGACAACTTAAGCATTCAAAGATCTAATATAGACCACAGTATTAGTAGTCCAAAACCACAAGATTGGTCTACATCTATGCTCTTGGTTTTTATGACTGACATCAAGGGCATTATAGATAACAACTGGAAACTTTTGGGAACCAACAGTGGTATTAAATCAGTTTTGAGCTCTGCACCCTGTTTTATCACTAAAAGAGCAAAACATTTTAAGGAAATGTTTGAAAGGGGTTACCATTTGAATGAGAAAAAACAAAGGGCACTTTCAAGTGTATGAACTCCATTTCTGTATGTATATAGCAGAAGGTACATACTGTGATGTGAGTATCAGTAACATAATTTGGCAGGCTCCAGGGATGTTTAATTGTGGGTTGACTTTTGCGGTTTATTTGGCTAAGTGTTCAGCTTGTACATCATTTTACATTAGCAAGACCAACAGGCAGTTAAGCAGAAGAATGTATGAGCACTTATCAACAACACACATCAAGAGTAAAAACACAGAGAATGCATTGTTTAAACACACATTGGCATGTCACAATCACAAGAAAACTTATTTCACAGTTATTGATTGTATACCCCATGATTTTAATGCTGACAAAGAAGGAGAGTTAGATTGCAGAGTGTTGAAGTGGCAGATTTTTTTTAAATGCTTATAGTGCTCTAGGTTGAATAGTGGGGTTAATTACAAATTAGTTTTACACAGAAAAGTGTATTATAAAAAATGTAAATGTTTGTTTTATTTGTGGATAGGTATTAGAAATGTTTTTACATTTTTTTCACTTTTAAAGTATGGGTGCCTTTTTTACAGGAAGTGTTTTGATTGGTTGTTCTTAATTAAAGTCATTACTTAATGATGATGGGAATAGGAGTAGTTCATTCTGAGGAAGATATTTGTTTCATGGCCGAAAGCACTTAATCCTTGGGAATAAAAACTTTGTGGACTTTTTACGGTGTTCACCTATCATTTTTTGCTTCCATAGCATAGTGTTTTTTTTTTATTACTTTTGCACTACTTGAACTTTGAGGCATTTATATAGTTTTGTATTTGTTATAATTTAATTTAGTCTTTCATTCCATATAACCCATATAACACAAAATACATCCTATTCTTTTAACATATTATTTCCTTCCATTCTTATAATATCCATGTTTGATCATATTCATGTTTATTTTACCCACTTCTTTTACATCTTCAAAAAATCTTTACATAGTTTTTTCCATAACTTTTTTACTCTTTACATTTCAAAAATACTGGCAATTTATTTATTAGCAGTCACCACAAAAAATCTTGACATTCTCCTTTCTGACTTCACCATTTGCTTTTTATTTTTATGTCGTAAATTTCTTGTCTGTTACATTTTCCCATGTTTTTACATAGTAATGTTTTATCATTACGTTCTTATACATACTTTTCTATATTTTTCTGTATCATCAGTTTTTACTTTCCACAAAAGATATCTTTTTCTTGGTAACATTTTATTTTTTCACTTAATCAATCCCTGTTTCTTTTACCCTTTTTTACCATACCCCAAAATTCATCATACTTACTAGTAATCTCTCATCTTTTTCATTTATCCTCTTTAACACTTTGTACAAATTTAATGAAGCAGTATATACCCTAGGTTAATTAATCTTAAACCTTTTAATTCTTTTTTACATGCAAAACTCCTCTTTTTACTGGGTTTAACCTAGAAGTCCATATAAATGAAACAGTTATCTGCAATAATTCCTTTCCAAATACATTTATCAACATAAATACACTTGTCGTGTATGCTATTTTTCCCCACGAGTACTGAATTTATCAACTAAGCCTTTTCTGAATGTGAATTGTATGTACTCAATCAAACACAGGTTTGATTTATGTCTTCTATTGTTTTCCCATTGAATTCTACTTAAATCTTTATTCTCAAATTTTATACCTAACACAGTAGTTTCATTCAATGTAAAACATATACCCCCATCTTTACTATATCACTGAAGCCTTTACTTTTGTCTTTATTTAAAAGCATCCCTATCATCTCTAGACACTCATTTGTGCAAATTATTTCTTTCATCCAAATTATATTTATTGCAATTATTATAATGTCATCTGCAAATGTTAAAATAACTATAATTCATAACCATTCAGTTGTTATATAACTCACCTTGTTTATTTTGTGATTTATTTCATATACTATTACATGCATAACTAATGCAAAGAGTATACGACTCATTAGGCACCTGTCCACGGGATTCAGTAAACTTCTGTGCAGGAATAGCTTATTCCTGCATGGAAGAAACTGTTCCTGTGCAGCACTGCAGTGAGCCATGCATATTAATGAAGGCGTGCTGCCATGCTGTAAAACAGACATGGGTCTGTGTATGAGTGGAGGGTGTGTGTCTGAGAGCAGTGCTCTCACAATACATATGCCCCCTGCACACCAGAATTGCCATATGGCAATTTAAATAGAGCTACAATGCTCGTAATACCCCCAACCCATCAGGGTAAGAAATGTGGACAAAACCATAAGGGGCAATCTTCCCTACAAAGTCAGAAAGTTGATAGAATATTGGGTTTAGCATAAGCATGTGTTTTCAGCAGGATATAAATTAAAAATGCACACCTTCCAACATGTCAGAGTAAGGAATCTGGACAAAGCCATAAGAGACAATTGTCTCTACAAAGCCAGAAAGTTGATCGAATGACAGGTTTAGAATTGGCATACATTTTCGGCTGGGTATGAAGTACATAACGCACACCTTCCAACCCATCAGAGTAAGAAATCTGGACAAAGCCATAAGGGACAATTGTGCCTACAAACCCAGAAAGTTGATAGAATAATGGGTTTAGCATTAGCATTAGCATGGATATTCTGAAGGGTACAAAGTAAAAAAACACAACAAATAATTTTTTTTCACATCTGCAATAAAGTTTAAGCATAGCTGTGTGGGTGTGCCCGTTGCTTAGCTATGCTTAGCCCAGCTTAAACGGAACAATAAGTTAAATAGCAATAGACATCCAGCATACACATAAGTGCAGTACTGTAGCAGTTAGAGTGCACGCCTTGCATATAATCATTCATAGTTCAAGCCTTATCACAGCCATTTCCATTTTGTACGTGTAAACATTACAATTTATGTTATTTGTATATTTATGTAGGACGTAACTTATATTTCTCAACCAGAGTAGTGTATTAGGACCAGATGTTAGGTGTCAGTGTAAAAACGTAGTGAAACCCCCATATAAACACAAGTACAAAATACAGTACAGTCACACAAGAATACATGCAATTGCAGCACATTGGGGGATGTCAGGGAAGGTAAATAAATCTATACTATGTAATGAATGATGAATCAATCCCATACAGGTGGTAGTCCAATAAAATAAAACATAAGCAATGCTAAGCATTGCACAGCTATGATGACCGGGTGTAAGCATTGTGTACATATGAATACTAAGCAATGAGTAGCCCAGCTAAGTGGATTTGCCAATGGTAAGCTATGCTGAACCTGCTCCTTTAAGCACTGTCAACCATAGCTAAGCAGGTTTGCCCATAGCTTAGCTGAGCTCAGCATTTTCAAAACCATCCAATTACAGCAAAGGGTGGGACATTGGCTGTATTTGAAACCCACAGGTGGGAATACAGGTCAAAACTGGTTGTAGCTCTCCACTGTAGGCAGTATGGCAGGTGTTGGAGAGGGCATGCTCTTTCAGGCACAGCGCTGGGGCATACAGGAGTCCAAGGTCATGGTAGGACTCCTGGTAAAAAAAACATGATGTGAGACTGCTGCAGGGCCAGTACCAGGGCTCCCAATATAAAGTTGAAGCCTGGGAAAGTCTTGCCCGTGATCTCACCAGTGCCACTAGTATCCCTCGGACTGGTGAGCAGGTCTGACACCGCTATGCTGACTTGAAACAGAGGAAGAGGGAGCTCTTGGAACAGTGGGTCCAAGAACCAAGACAGAGGGGTGATGTCCCAGCAGTGTGTACATATTCATAGCATTAACTGTTTTACAAAGTCCAGCCTGTGTATGTGATGGATAGGTATGCCTAAATGTTTCTCTATTTTCATTATAGCTCCAGCTGAGTGGGTTGCAAATCAGGAAGCCCATGTAAATGAACCAAAAAGTACACAAACTATATAACTAAAACCAAATAAATCACGGTGATGGTTATAGAATGGCTTCTTTATTTACTGTTAAGTGCTTTCATTTGTCTCAAATAGCAAACTTCATCAGACAACAAACAACAAACAAAACTGTCCTTCTTATATACTTAAATGGTGTCATGTCCTTTTCAAACAGGAAGTGACATATTCAGTGCTTTTTTAAAAACATATAACTCATATCAAAACTTGTTACTAAAATACTGATACAATATCAAATCATCTAAGCCAACATGCTCCGTGAATAATTAAATTGCAGACAATAAACCATTTTTATATATAAGTATATATATATATATATATATATATATATATATATATATATATATATATATATATACATACACACCCACACACATATAAATATTCATAGATTAAATGAAAAACTTGCTACATCCATCATACTAACAATGCATTTTTATGAGACCAAATAATTAATAAAATAGTGATTGCTATATACTCTTTAAAAGACACAATATGAATATAAACATGCTAACCAATGTCTAAACTGAAAATATTAATACTCTACGTTTTATTATTTATTATTCTTATTAATTATTCCTTGTTTAACTTTCCTACTTTTTTCTTTTTGCTTTTTTTTTACTTTTTTACTTTTTTTTTTTACTTTATTACTTGCTACCTAGCCAATGCCTTTAATTTAAGCATACTACTAATAGGTTCATAGGTAGGTACTAGGCTATCTGCCCGAAGGCATTTATAAACCTAGCCAGAATGTGTTGGCTTTCGCCACCCCCTTAGATTAGTTCCCTGTGCCTCTGTCCAGCAGAGCCACTGAAGTGATCCCTGAGGTAAACTTTCTGTTTACCATCCACTCGTCAAGATTTCTTTTGAAGAGTGTTAGCAAGGAGCTCTGCCTAATGTAGATTGGGATCTTGTTTCAAAGCATGGGAAGTCTCTGGGACAGGAATCTATCCCTCCAGCACATCCTATTTATTGTTGGGGTGAGGTTTAGATCCATAGAGTGTGTGACTCCCGGGGATAAGGTTTTCTTTAGGTGGAGCATGTCCATCAATTCTGGGTTGGACATGGCCTTGTATGTCAGGCAGAGATCACCTCTGAGTAGGCGGTATGCAAGTGAGTACAGCTGTAATTTCTTCAGTCGAGCTGCATAGGGCATCTGTTTGAGGCCAGTGATCCTCTAGGTGAGGTACTTCTGTGGTCTTTCCAGCTGTTGCAGGTGTCTTGTAAGGTACATCCCAAATGTGGCGTTGTAGTCTATGATGGGTCTGATGAGTGATGAGTAGAGGGGTACAATGACCTCTTTGATCTGGATGTGAACCCTTCTGTGATTAGGTGGGCCACATAGAAGGATTTTCTAACCACTTTGGCAATGTGATTATCAAAGTTGAGATTACGATCTACTTGGGTCCCCAGATCTCTTATTACGTCTTCTGTATTTAGGGGACTACCACCTATGTGGTAGTTTGTGGGTACTTTGTTTTTTTACAAAGGGGATGACTATGCACTTTTTGGCATTTAGCTTGAGGCCATGATTTTGACACCAGGTATCCGTCTCAGTGAGACCTTTTGGAGGATGTCTGTGTCAGCCGGAGAGTCAATTATAGCCCCTGCGAACTTGGTCAGCCATAGTCCTCCTGTGCTTACCTGTAACTCTGAGAAGTATATGCCAAACAGGAGGGATACTAGGACTGAGCCCGGAGGAACTCCACTTGTAAGCAATTTAGAGTCGGACCTAGCTCCCGCAACTCTCACCATGTGGGTTCTGTCCATGAGCCAGTTGGCAACCCATCTTGTGATGTAGGGGTTTATGTTCAGGCTGGTGAGCTTATCTATAATACCAGAATGGGGAATGGTGTTGAAGGTCTTTGTGAGGTCTAGGTAGGCTGTGTGTACCACCTTTCCCTCATCTATAGCCTTGGTAACTGTCTCAAAGAAGTTTACCAGGTTCAGGAGGCATGATCTGCCCTTAACAAAGACAAGCTGGGTAGGGTCTAGTGTTTGGAGGTTCCCAATGTCTCTTTTAATGAGTTCCATGACGATGTGCTCCATAGCCTTGCAGACCAAGCTAGTCAGGCTTATAGAGCGATAGTTCCCGGGGTCTGTTTTGGCTCCACCTTTGTGGAGTGGAATAACTGCTGCTGTGTGCCACTCTATGGGTACATAGCCTGTGGAGAGGCTGAGTTTGAACGGTGTGTTTAGGTGAGGGGTTAGTTCGTCTTTGAGCTCATGTAGGATGCAGCCTGGGACACCATCCGGTCTCATTGATGCTGTGTTTTGGGCTTTGGAGAGGGCTGTTTTAACCTGAGTGTCTGTGATTTCAGGGACTCTACATTCTTCTGGTATGGTTATGGGCCTTCTTGGCGGTGAGAGAGGGGTGACGATTGCGCTGAACCTGTCTGCCAGGATGTTGGCGATATCGGTCGGTTCAGTGCATTTTGTGCCATTCTGTACTAACTCTGAGCAGTTCTGAGCATTGCCACTTAGATTCTTGACATAGCTAAATAATACCTTGTGGTTATCTTTGGAGTCCTTGACAATTTTTCTTTCAAAGCTCGCCATGGATGATTTTATGAGGGATCATAGTTTCATGCTGATACTGATCAGGGATGTCTTCCCTTCTTGGGATTTTACTCTTTTCTGTACTAGTTTCCTCCTTCTATTGTATAGCTTGTTTATGGCAGGAGTCCACCAGACTGGTTTCCTTTTCTTGGAGGAGTGAGTCTTGGTTTTGCTTGGGATGGCATGATCCATGCATTCTTGTAGGTGCCCGTACAATGCATTAGTAAAGATTTTTGCAGCTTGGACAATGTTATCCTTCAGCATGGGGGCTTTGAAACTTTCCACCTCGGTCTTAAGTAACGTGAAGTTTGCTTTTGTAAAGTTTTTCATGGTGGTTTTCTTGTCTGGGGGTGGGAGCGGAATGTGGATATCCCAAGTGATTTGTTTATGGTCAGATCTAACCAGCGAGGGGTTGACCTCCGGTGTGGAAAACCAGTCGCCCATGTTGGTGATAACCAGGTCCAATATGTTGTCACCTCTGGTTGGAGTGTTGACCAGTTGAACCAGGGCATTTGAGTTTATAAATTCTAGGAAATGTTGGGCAAGGGAGTTAGTACTTGAGTAGTTCTCCCAGTTAATGTTTGGATAATTGAAATCACCCAATATTAGGGTGTTTGGTAGGACCTTTATGTTTCCCAGTGTTTCCAGGAACGTGGAATGGGGGTCCTGGGACATGATGGGTGATCTGTAGCAAGCTACAATTTCAATTGCAGTTTTGCCCATTGTTAGTTGCACGTGGATGATCTCTGAAGCATCGCGCTGTGCCACTAACCTGGAGGTGTGGGTATCCTTGATGAATATGGATACGCCCCCGCATTTTGTATTTTGGTTTGGGTTCTGTGGCCGAAATGTATGGTATGAGTTGTATATAGTGCAGTAATCATTTAATCCTGGCCATACACATGGATGCAGTTGCAGTTGTCAAACCAGTTCAGCCTTTTCCAGCTGAATAGTCCAAGGTCTGCCCCTATTCTGTTCTTTAATCTTCTGTATTACACAAAACTTGAACAGATGATCTTTAAATTCATGTATATGCTTTGCTAATGCATTTGTAAAAAATGTCTTTTCTAATTGCATAAATATGCTCATATATTCTCTCTTTCAAAGTTCTATTTTTTTTCCTATATAATATGCTGGACATAATTGGCATATGGCAACATAAACCACCATTTTCCAGTAATTCTATATTTCTATTTTTGATCTCAACACATTGACCTTGGGATACAAAACTGCAGTAGTTACACATTCCATACCTACTCATACCTATGTGCAAGTTATTAGTACGTTTTTTTACAATGTTCTCTTAAGTTTTTAAGTCTTTTGTCTCTTCTTGCCATCATTTTTTAATCCTTTCCCTACCCTTTCTCTGATTTTTACATCATCATTAATGACTGCCCAACTTTTTATCATGATAGCTTTTACTTCATAAAAATGCATACTAAATGTTGTAAATGCAACTGAGCAGTCATATTGTACTTGTTTAGTACTTATCTGATGGTTCTCTCCATGGTAACTAAGAATGGGGTTAAAATGTCCATTCTCCCTTTTTGTTCGCACTTCATTATGTATGTCTTCCAGCATACTTGTTGGATACCCTCTCTCGATAAACATCTTTTTAAGCAACCCACATTCCTTACTAAAATCAACATCGACAGTTACCTTTCTTGTGGCCCGGACAAATTGTTCTTTTGCCACTGCCTTTTTATTTCCTATAGGGTTTGAACTGGTAAAATGCAAAAAAGAATTCAAATAAGTCGATTTTCTATAAATCTTTGCTTTAAATGCTTTTCTCACCTTGTCCTTACTTAAATTCACATCCAAAAAATGTATTTCTTGCTTACCAAGATCATGAGTAAATTTTAAATAATCAGTGGTATTATTAATATACGACACAAAATTACCAAGCATCTCTTCTGTCCCTTTCCATAATATAAAAATATCATCTAGGTATCGCAAATATAGACTGATAACCTCACTATAGTTGCCATTTAGCACAAATGTTTCCTCCCATACTACCATTACTAAATTTGCAAAGATGGTGCCACATAGGAAACCCATGGCAACCCCCACTTTTTGGAGGTAATTTTAATCACCAAATTTTTTATAATTATTTTTCAAAACAATATCAAATAAATCAGTATATATATTAAATTCATTATGTGGTACACCTTGTTCATAAAGGTACTGTTATATAGCCTGAATACCCTCCTGATGGGGGATGATGTAAAAAATGTTTTCATGTCCACAGTTAAAAACAATGTCTCATCTGAATATACAGTATTACTTATTAACACCAGAAAATGCCACGAGTCCCTACAAATTTGTGCTTATTTTTCTAAAAACTTCTTTAGCTTATAATCCAAGAATTTGGCACAAGCTAAGTGACTGAGTTATGTCCAACAACAATAGGATGAAGTAGAGGATTATAAATGTCATTATGTATTTTTGGTGCTCCAAAAATAGTAGGAATGGTGGAAGAAATCATATTCAAATAGTTGAATATGTCAATGTTTATCCTACCTTCCAAAAACATATAATTGAGCATAACATTGATTCTTCTATATGCTATATTTAGCTCATTTTTCATACTTTTACATAAGTATCACTATTAAGTATGGCATTGATTCTTGCATTATAATCAAATACATCCATCACTACTAAACCCCCTCCCTTATCCGGTTTCATTATTCTAATATTCTGTTCTTTTAGGAATGGCAGTATCTCCTCTTCTTCCTTAGTTAAATTGTTTTTGTTTTCATGCTGTCTATTCCTTTAAGTCAATACATTCCTAATGTCCAATTCACATTTTTTTCATATAACACCAAAACTGGATGCAGGGGAGGGGGGGTTGAACATGCTACTAATCCTTTGCACATCTTGCTGGAAGTTATTACTGTCATTACCAAACAATATTCTAAAATTCTATTTTTGTAAAAACATTTTTAAATCAATTAAGACATCCTCCATCTTTTTTTAGTGTTGGAACAAAGGTTAAACCTTTGCTCAACAAATTAACCATGGTCTCATCAGTTCTGGTATCAGAAAAATTATGCACCTTGAAGTCTTGAGCTGTATTAAATACTGTATTAGGCTTCTCATTAAAAATATTGTTACCTTGTGGCTGTGCATTTAATCTATCATTATTGCAGCAAATAGTGTATATACCATCATCTGCTTTGTCAATGACTGAAAATTCATCATCATTGCTAATAATATTATGAAAAACATCAGTCATATAATTATTCTCCAAATAATTGGCCACCATGGTGACATTAATTTCATTATATTCAATATTCATGATTACCAATTGTAACCTCTGAACATGGCTCGCCCCTGGTAACCACCCCTGCCTCTGATTCCTTCTGGACAGAGTGCAAAAATTTTGGTTGTTAGAATATTTAGAGTTGTTATTATTGTTCCTATTATGAATCCTTTCTGATCTTCTTAAAGGAGGATAATTTTGGTCATTAACAGTCAAATTCTCCTTTTGCAAATCAAGTTGTGATTGAGTATTACTTTGAATTGATTGTCCTGCTTGATGTTCCTCATTATTAGTGTCGGTGCCTCTTTCCGTAGCATAGCCAACCCTTGGTGGTTTGGGATAAGCTTGACCACTATTATATTTCTTTTTATCATGATCTAACTTCTTCAATTTCCTTTGCTTTAATTCAATTGACATTT
This sequence comes from Protopterus annectens, assembly GCF_019279795.1. Classification (NCBI taxonomy): domain Eukaryota; kingdom Metazoa; phylum Chordata; order Ceratodontiformes; family Protopteridae; genus Protopterus; species Protopterus annectens. Next base: position 864,372,792 of record NC_056745.1, read on the forward strand.
TTTCTATACTTGTGTATATACGTTGATGTTCATATTTATATCTCTCATACTCATTATTTGCTTGGAGTTCCACTTCAAGCTTGTTACATTCATCAAGTAGTTCATCAATTTCCCTCTGATTATATTTTATGAGCAGTTCCAAAAATTCAAACCCATAATGGTCAAACATTATTATCAGTTCATTGTGTAAGGCAGAATTGTTTAGCAATCCAGCAGGATAGTGCCATACCCGTAAGCCTTTTGGCACTACCTTACTTCTTATACAATCCATAAGATAAACATTCTCTGATTGTAGTTTCTTAAGTTTGGAAAGCTTGTTGTCAAACTGCTTAAGTAATGTTCTAATAACATCACCTTGTACTGTATTGTGCACATTATGTGGTGCCTGTTCTTCATTAATCAACCATTCATTTAATGGTGGTGGTTTCCAAACATTAATAGCACTGTGATTATGTATAGAGCTATGACTTACATCAGTCACATTTTCATTTTGTGTACTAAGCATATTATGCATTTGCACATCATTATAAGTGATATTTGAAGCCATACCTGCTACGTTGGCAGAATTGAAAGCTGGACCATTAATTTCTTGTTGTTTCATTTCACCAGTTACTGTAT
>NC_056745.1:864375909-864446647 GCF_019279795.1 Protopterus annectens
GCACAGGTAACCACCATGAAAAGCTTTTCCAGAGCTAACTATGGCCTCATAAAATCAGAGTTGGCTAACCTCACGGCAGCCATGCAAATGGAGACTAGTTGCATGACAGCTGAATCAAACAACAATGCACTATGAACATGTACACAAATGCATGGTTACCACCTTACCCAATACAACCAGGACCCTCACCTCCAAAAAAGGAAGCTGATCTGGTGGTCCCCTTCCATTAAGAAATTGTACAGCAGAAGGAGGGAATCGATATGGAATAAGGTGAATTCCCAAGACAGGAAATAAACCCTTATCAGCCTGAATGAATAGTTGAGATCCCTCATCAAATAATGCAAAGTTAGCTGTGAGAAAGGACTTGGAGCACATAGTAAAGACAACCACAAGGCCTCATACAGTTATGTAAAGAATCTCGATGGCAATACCAAGAATTGTTCTGAGCTACCAGACAAAGGTACCTCCCAGACTGAGCCAACAAATAATACCAATATACTGTCCGGCATCTTGAGTGCAAACATCACTCCTCACTCTCCCCCAAAGGACCAATCACAATACAAGTACACCACCAGGCACCCAGTATTACTGCAGCACAGGTTACAACACCACTGTCCAAGGCCAATAATACAGCTTCTATGGGACCTGAGACTATCCCTGGTTGTGTTCTGCATGAAGTAAAGAATGACATGGCACCTTACCTGTGTGCCCCGTTCAAGCACAGCCTCACCTCAATCTTTGTCCCTACTGAATTGTGCACTGCTAAAGTCACCCCTCTCCACAAACAAGGTGTATCTACAGATCCTGGGAAATACCACCCCAACTGCCAGTTTACCTTTGTGAAGGGTATGTCATATCTGCTCATCCAACCTGGTCAACTACTTGCCGTCAGTCACCTGAGGTGGGGAGGAAGGCAAGGTGACACATACAGCCTACATTGATCTGGCCAAAGCCTTTGATAGCATTCTCCACTCATTAAGCTCAGCATCCACCCCTATATCACTAAGTGGGAACAGAGACACAAACACAGGGTAGATTGGACATACTTATATCATACATTGAGACAGTTGCAGATGTCACTGGGTTTGTTGTAACATCTTTCATGAGTAATATGACGTGGGTAATACCAATAGATGTGAGTACTTACTGACTACATTCCCCAGAGTCCACAAATGATTTACCAAGGACATCAACTGTCTGGTGAACACACAAAACATGAGAGGCAGACATGTGGCCAGTCTGTGGACAGCATGCCAGTGGAGAGGTATATCAGAGACATATCACTGTGAGTCACTATGTCACACACTAAATGCATGTCCACACAAACACTGTCAATCTATCAATCCACATTGTGTATAACAGCAGAGATGACATTAAATCTGTTCATACATCTGAGGATATGTCTCCTATGTTGGCTGACTGTCTCCACATGTCCTGTTCTGTGATGTATTGCCACCCACTCTATGTGAATCTGTAATCCACCACCTCTGTAATGTCCTTCACACAGGCAAGGAAATAGGGCAAGTCCCACATTAAGGAATGCCCCATATGTTGGAATTAGCAACAGTGTTCAGGCCCACAGCACAATACAATGTGGGCACCTACATAGTGGTATGGCCATAGCAATACCTGACATTTGCACATCTGTACAGAACACAGACAGATAGTAGATAGCCAACAGGTTATGCATTAGGATGAATGTTTTGAAAGATACACATCTAAAGGTATGCCATTACTACATGACAGCAGTCCTCAATGACATATCCAAAGAACATAGTAGTCTACCATTAATATCAACATATCAGATCTAAATCCAATAGGAGATACATATAAACATACAGCTCAAACACCTAGAACAAGATACTCAGTACTAGGAGTCCAGCTTTGCATGCAGGGGTGTATGGTTCTAGTATTACAATCTGCAATCTACTCTTACTTGAAAAAGCACTGTTAAAAGTACTGACGTAATGATAGCATATCTGTTAAACTATTTCTTTCAACCAATGCACTGTACCTGGTGTAACATGCGAGTGTGACTGCATATAACCTGGGATACTACCAATGTATGAAACAAATCCAAAGAAAAAAGATTGTGGTACTACCGATGTATATCCAGGTGTCTCTTAAAGTATACTCACACCCCTTGCTACTGTAATGACAGCACATAGAAGCATATTATGTAGAGGGAATTAAGTACACTTATTAAATATGTCATTACCCTATTTTATCAGACTAGAATGTGATCAATGGTTACCGGGGCTGAGCTATGCTTAGTAGGTTTAAGCATTGCTTAAATGTAAATACTAAGCAGATTTGTGCACTGGTAAGTGAAGCCTACACGGCGTAAGTGCCTATTCGTTTAACCGTATGTTAGCACCACTTACCGTCAGGCAAACCCATGCAAGAACACTCAAAGCTGCTCAATACTGCCTTAATCACTCTGTATCCAACAGTCCATGTTCTGCCTAGCAAGAAAATAAACAGCCCTTGCAGGTCTTGAACCAGAACCCTGCATACCATAGCCTATGCAGTTTACTAGTAAGCCACCTCAGCTGTATTGCTTGAGGATGTTTTCTCAAACATACCCTTCTTTACAACCAGTTTACAATAGGGAAGAGACAAGTGTGCAATTAGGAAGGATTGGTATCTATAAATAAATAAATAAATAAATAAATAAATATATATATATATATATATATATATATATATATATATATATATATATATATATATATATACATATATATATATATATATATATATATATATATATATATATATATATCTGAATAGAAACATACATAGAGAGAGAGAGTGAGATATGTAGGGAGATCCATATATGTGTACAACAATATATAGATATATTAACAATAAATACTGAGGTGTACACACACACACACACACACACATATATATATATATATATATATATATATATATATATATATATATATATATATATATATATATATGTATATATATATATGGGTCACCTTAATTTGCCTGACAGATATTTCAGGCAGCCCAATTGCCTGACAGTTCATTTGTCCGACAGTTCATTTGCCTGACAATTAGAAAAGGGCAAGTAAAAGGTTTTTGTCCTTTTCCCCACTGTAGTGCAACCCTGGATTTAGAATATATAGTTAGGGGGTGTGGGGAGTGAATCCCCCCACCTACATTGCTTTTAGTGAACAATAAAAAAACAAACTGCACAATTTAAAACCAAAGGAGGTGGGGGGCTGTACCCCCACACCCTCCCAACTATATATTCTAACTCCAGTATCACACTACAGTGGAGAAAAGGACAAAAACCTTTTACTTGCATTTTTCTAATTGTCTGACAAATAAACTGTCAGGCAAATGAACTGTCAGGCAATTGGGCTGCCTGAAATATCTGTCAGATAAATGAACTTTAGCTGAAATGAAGGTAACCCATACATACATATATATATATATATATATATATATATATGTGTGTGTGTGTGTGTGTGTGTGTGTATGTATACATATTATGTATATAAATAAATAAATATATATATATATATATATATATATATATATATATATATATATATATATATATGCATACATGTCCCAAAATGCCCATACAAACATATGCTGCTGATAGACCACCCACAACTGAGGCAGCATGCACAGTTGGATACAAAAGCAGCCAAAACACTCACATCTGCCCCCCCCCCACAGTCCAAATAAATGAGTAAACAGTACTATAGCTACAAAATCATGATAGGCCATACGCAATGGCTAGACATACAACAATCTCTTAGCAAAACAAATGAAATGTCTGAATAAAGCAAAGAAAAATACAACCAGCCAGTAACTCACACATGTTTATTATACTCTGATGTATTGGCCAAAGCTTTCAAGGAGTAAACATCATCAGAAATACAACCTTAAGCTCAAGAAGCAATTAACACCTAATTACATAATTGAATACACATCCTCCAATTGCACTCGTCATTTAACCCCCTACAGGGTAAAGTATCATAGTTAATATTAATACATTGAAGTCTGTACATAACAATTGTCCTTTTATGAATGTTTCATCACACTGAGGAACAGACATTTTCAGAAACAGCACCTTGCGACCCACACTGACCCCATGGTGTGATTTATTCAAATGTACAGCTATAGAACTGATATATTTTTTATCAGTAATACGTCTGACATGTTCTAACAGCCTAGTTTTAAAACATGTGTTACTGTCCCCACATAAAATAGGTTACAAGCCCATCTAAGAGCATTCTCTATACACCTACCTTTTGAATCTACAGACATCAGCATGTTTCCCAGCCATTCTCCTCAGCATGAATTACAGCACTAAACAGTGATAGAGCAGTATACCTATCCACCTACTACTATATGACATCTGGACAAAGCCTGCCATAATTGATGGACAGAAGCCCAAATACATGGCTATACATAAAATATTGCTGTAACACACTGAGAAAGTTGCTGGTGTTACAGGGTTTGTTGCACCATATCTTTTCTGAGGGATATAAAGTCAGAAAAATAAATGGATGTTACCATCTACATAATGCAATCACCAGATTATGCTACTGATTTGCCAAGGACAACACCTGTATGGGGAACAGCCCATACATAACAGGCTAACCTGTGGCCATTATGTGGATGGCCCTACAGTTAAGAGCTATGCAGAGACAGAACTATGCCAGACTGAAACCCATGCAGAAGTAGCATTTGCAGACAAACCCTGTTAAACTAGCAGTATTCCAAACATATAACAGCAATACTCACATTCTGCTTCTAAGTCTTGAACCTTCCCCACCATTTAAAACTTGTGAACGGACTTGGCCAATCTAATCCAAAATCCCCTCCCCTTCTAGCTACGTAACTGAAGTTACTTATCCCCCCCCCCCTCGGCAACTGCCATGTTTTAAGCACTCCAGTCCTCCCAGACCCAGATGGCTGCCTTGTAGCGTGGTATGTAAAGTGTCTAGCCTAGAACCATATTTTTACCTTAAATGCTGGCTAAATTACAAGTTACAGTCAGTGTTGCTGAAAAACTGTATAAGGTAGTGTTGCTAAATGTATCTGTAGCTGATTGCAATACTATAGAAGCCTGCTCGTGTTGCTGAAAGACCGAACAGCATGTAATGTATATTTAGTGACTATAAAACTCATTTATATGTCCTGAACATAGTGCACTGTACTGTAAAGATCTTGTACTAAATTATTGGAGACATTGCATACCGTAGCATTACTGCTAACAAATGCTAAATACTGTGAACAAATTGTTGGGTTAGTCAATTGCTGACTTATTAGGAGCTTAAAATGCAATTTTGCTGAATTTCTGTATTATAATCCATGCTAAACACTGAAGTAATTGTTGAATTAGTCACTGAGTTGATAGAGTAATTTACAGGGTAATTCTTGCACACACTACCTATCTACACATAACCTAGCCTAAAAATGCTTTGATATGTAAGAACAGGCTGTTGCTAACACTATTATAATGGCTTTCTGCTTAATTACTGGTTGTCTGGTGTCTGTCTGGTGTCTGGTGATTAGCTGCTATATTACTTAGATCTGAGGGATAGAAAACATCCTAACAAATGTTTTGCTAGATTGTAAAGACTATTGTGCAACCATTAGTGACTGTTGATGGTGAGACTCATGTTTCATAAACTAGAACGCTAACTTTATATCTTTGCTAGGTACTATCCCCACTACGTACCACTCCAGTCCTACTAAACTGCCGTCACTAGGAAGACACCATCTACCTAAAGATCTAACCAAGAAATTAACTGACTAGCCTTCCACAGTGGAAAGCAAATAAGGTTATTATCTCTATAAGCTGCTGTAAACCAAATGTAAAATTAATTAAGCATGCTTTGGGTCCATAGCACTGCAAGGTGTCCCCCAGTAACCCAGTAAGGGAGCCCCTATTCATCTAATGATGGCTAAAGTCTAACATAGTGACCTACCAAACAATATAACCAGGTGGCTACCAACAAGGAGTTAACTCCATTCCCTACCTTTAATCAACAAACAAAAAAGGGTAGCGTCAAGTGCAAACTGGTGAATTTTAAGCACACAGATAAAGCAACAAACAGGTGAAATTAAAATACAGAGCACAGTCTACATTCAACTTACAGGCAGGCTGTATGAAACTTGTGATCAGACTTGGCCCCACTCCGCTCACACTTGCTCCACTTGGGCTCACTTCACACCCTACCCTGCCCCCAAATTCCACCCGCCCCACTACTGCTAGATTTATACTACTATAGCTACTCTGCCCTCCTTTGTTCCAATCAGCATCTCTCACTCCACCTCTCCTTTCCTCCCAATCAGCATCTCTCACTCCACCCCTTCTTTCCTCCCACTCAGTATCTCTCATCACCATACGATTTCCTCCGCTTCTTTCCTCATACTCAATATGTCTCACCACCAAAGGATCCTCCCACTCTGCCACCCTTTTTTCCTTCCTTCTTATCATATCCAGGTAACGTCAAGCCCTAAAAATGTCCAGAACTCTTAATACACCAGCATCTAAGCATACGCTGGCAATCCCTCTGCTGTCTGTATTACCTATCCTTTATCTCCTCACCACTTATGAAGGCCAATACAACCTTGGATTCCACTACCCAAATCATCACACTATTACCCCCCCAACTTCTCTAATAACACATCTTATTTAACTATCCCCCACACATCTAATCTCTCATCCCATTTAAATTACCATCCAATGAAAACCCTAAACTCCAACCCCAAAGACAAACATTATCTAAAGCTTATAAATAAATTTCTAAAACTCATAATCAGACTTCACTACAACCTCATAGTAGACGGGGACATACATCCCAACCCTGGCCCTTCTTCTCTTAGTGCCACTAACTCCTACAACAACACTCCCACCATTACTCTGCCACTTAATAGAACCACTAACTCTCTCCTCTCCTTTTACCTAAACATTAGAAGCATAAGCAATCAAATACACAACCTACATGCCCTATTAGCAGTCCATTCCCCAGATATAATGTGCCTCACAGAAACCTGGCTAAAACCTACTACTGCTGATAATGAGATATTACCACCAGGATATAACATTCCCTGATTTAGACCACACTACTAAAAAGGGAGGGGGAATAGCAGTTCTTTACAAAAACACACTAAGTGTTAATAGGGATTCCATAGAGCCACCTCCATTTAATAATGCTGAAATCTTTATAACTAAACTACGAATTAACCACAACAAATGCATAAATATTGTCTGTGTCTACATTCCCCCAGGTAACAATATAAGCACCCTAGAAGATATCCTGCAATGGCTATCCACTACCCATCCCCAAGAAACCATTGTTCTTGGTGATTTCAACATCGACTGGTCCACCTGCTCAGCTGAATCCCCTGTCACCCATATAAATCTCTTCGGGTTCAGTCAAATAATAACTGCTCCTACTAGGACCAGCAAACCCAACAATAGAGAATGTATTCTTGATTGGATTCTTATCAATAGTCATCCCCATTTGTATAAATCTGGAACGTTCCCCAATGACCTAAGTGATCACTCTCTAACTTACATTATTAAGCATAAGGGTGAGAAATCCCATCAGCCCACCTATAAAACAGTCAGAAATACCAAGAACTTCAATCCTGTAAATTTCCAAAATGAACTTAACTCAGTCAACTGGTCAATCCTAAAACATATACCACTGGAAGAGGCAGTAGCATATTTTAATACTAAATTCCTAAACATCCTTGACTCCCATGCCCCATCACGTAATATTAAAACTAAAACAAATATAACGCCATGGCTCACAAAGGAAACTAAACTAAAAATCAAACTTAGAAATAAGGCCTGGGCCATCTGGTGAGCAGCTAAAGCCCCTCTCGACCAACTAAAATACCATCAATTTAGGAATTATACAAAAAACATCCATTCAGCAAGACATAAAAAGCTACTACCAAAACCTGCAGCAAAAACAACAGAACAATCCCAAAAAGTTCTGGGCAGGTATAAACCAGCTTCTTCATCCAGGACAATCTACCACTCCAACCCCAACAAACTGCACCCAAAACCCCCCTGAGACCATCGCTAGTGCCTTTAATAATTTCTTCACTGAAACAATCCAATCTCTCGCTAACCAACTCAATCCCATACACTCTAACTCCACCACTAATATACTCATTACTAACTCCACCACTAACACACCCACTACTCATCCCTCCTTTAACTTCCAACTTGTCTCTACCACTCTAATCAGATCACGAATCAAAAAAATGAAGCCCACCACCCTATCTGCTGACCTTCTCCCAGCAGAGTTCTTAAACATTGCTGCTGATGCCATAGCATTTCCCATATCTATCCTGATCAACAGGTCCCTGATAGTTAGTTCTATCCCCTCATCTGGAAAATATCCCATGTTATCCCTCTCCACAAAGGTGGAAGTTCTACAAAATTATCCAATTATAGACCCATTGCCATTCTTTCACCACTGGCCAAAATAATGGGAAAGTACATCCATGAACAAATTATGTATCATCTCATTCAGAACCAAATACTGGTGGTCTCTCAGCATGGCTTTAGGCCACATCATAGCACCACCTCTGCTCTTCTTTCCTTCACCAATGCCATAAATCTAAACAGAAATAATAATTTGCTATCATCAGCCCTCTTCTTAGACCTCTGAAAGGCCTTTGATATGGTCAACCACCAATTAGTCATCCACTCTCTGAAATCTCTTTCCCTGGACAACCATACTATACAGTGGTTCCAATCCTATCTGAGTGGTAGACAACAAGCAGTACTATGGCAGGACAAACTATCCACTTTGTTACCTTTCACCCTTGGAGATCCTCAGGGCTCTATTTTAGGTCCTCTACTCTTTTCTATCTTTATGAATAACCTACAAACTGCCATCCCAGATGCAACCTGCATTCAATACGCAGATAACTCCACTGTGATCTGCTCAACCTCCTCCCCAACAGCCCTGCAAACCTTAACCCAGAATACATTTAACATGGTTGAAAAGTGGCTCTCTAATCACCATCTTCTGTTGAATCCCAATAAGACCAAATTATTACTCTTTACCCCCACGTGTAGGTCCACCCCGATTTCCTTTACTATAACATCAAACAATGGTACCTCTATTTTTCCAGATAGCTACACTAAGCTTTAGGGGGTAATAGTTGATAATAATCTCAAATTTGACCTGCACATCAATAAGTCTATCAAAACGGTCAATAACAAGCTTGGCTCATTATATAGAAATAAACCTTTTCTAACCCCAATAGCTAGGATCGCAATTGCCCACTCTCATCTTCTCTCTACCCTTCTATATGCTTCCCCTATACTCTGTAACCTAAACAAATCAGAGCTTACCAAACTCTCTCACTGTTACCACCATATTGCCAGATTCTCCACTGGATCAACATATAGGACACATCACTGCCATAACCTCAATCTCCTAGGGTGGCTAGAACTGCCAAGCTTACTTCAGCTCAGTCAGCTAATAGTAGCACATAATATTCTCAACCAACTTGAAAACACCCCCACACTTAAAATTATCATAAAACCATACAGTAACTTCAGACCATTATGCTCATCCAACAAGCTGTTAGTCCAAACACTAAAAGCTAATAACTCAGCTGGTGACTCCTTGTTTGCCAAGCTTGGAACTTATTTCCAGCGAACATTACCCTGGGACCCTCTCTAAGCCTCTTTAAAAAAGGCTTCAAACAGTATTATAAAAAGCACTGGCTCTGTCCATGTACCAACCTGATTAAATTCCATAACAACTCCCTAACTTAACAGTACTGTACTAGCTTCTAGCTCCAAATGCTTGCAGTGTCATTCTTGTTCTGTACATTACTTTGTAAATAATTGTTGCTGTAATTCATCTGTTTAATATTATTATATTCTACTGCACACTGTCAAAATTGTGGATCCCTCTAGTGGGACACACTTTACTTGTAAATTTGCTTGGCATGTATGTATGTTTTATCTGCACCATTGGAGCTTTTGTCCCCTGTTAAAATTGTGCATTCCCCTTGAATGCCAAACATTTCTGACTTTGTAATACCTTTAGCATGCATGCATATATGTTTTTGTCTGTATGTTTGGAGCTTTTCTCCATGGGCCTCCGCTGAAAATGGAAATGTATCCAGTCGGACTATCCCGGTCAACAAATGTAAAATAAAATAAAATTTAGTTGGCTTGTCTCCACAAGTCTTGTTGTAAGAGGTAGTATCTCACACACCTCCAGGATGTCTTCCACACAAGTAAGAGAAAGGGCCAACACCCACACGGAGTACTCATTTATAGGAGTGTGTTGCCATGACATTGGCTATTGGAAGAACTACACAGCTGTTCTGCTTGCAATTAGCAAGTGGAGAACCCCAATAGGTGCACAGGCCATCACCTGGTCATTAGCATCACCTACAAAAGCCATGCTGCCACCTATTCAGACCAGCTCTATCCCTGTAGTGCACAGAGAGGGAGAGAGAGAGAGAGAGAGAGAGAGAAATAACAAATGAAACATAAAGTGGAAAAGAGAAGAAAAAAAAAAGGTAAGTGGAACATGTAAGCAAGTAATTGAATGTAGTACTTTGTGTCTGTAATAATGGGAAATATGATTTGGAAGAATATATGTCGCAACAAGACATGCTGTACTAATGTCCAGCTAAACAGCTGCTATGGCCATAGCATCTGGCCCTTTATGCAGTGGGAGATATCGCAGACATACCTCTCAACTGTACAGATCCTCACAGAATGTCCACATTTTACCATCATGTATTTTTGTCTGTTCTTCCTGAGATGTGTACTTTTCTGGCAAATAGCTTAGGATTGAAGTCATCATTTAATGGCAAACACTTGAGTTTAAGACTCCACATCCTTAAGAATATTCACTGTAATGATAAATGTATCATTCTACGAACTTCCTATGTTTGTAACAGGTATATTTAAAGTCTGTCCCTATTTATCCCACCCCATCATTTTAGGCATTGTCCAGATATGATGCTCTGAGAGGTTGTGAGGTGGGATCACATCTCAGGAGCCGGACTTACCTGGGAAAGGACAAGTCATATATGACAACTGCAGGGGTGTCTATCAAACAGTTGTGACTGTGCCACTGCTAGGCCAGTTAATGGGATGTTTTCCATATCCATGTTACCTGTGATTATGATTATGACACATATTTGCCTTGTAAAGCTAAGACACCTATAGAGAGCATGTGCATAGTAGAGTACTGTTGCAGATGTGTGTGGAACCTGCATGTGGAATATTGAATTAATAACATTCAACTGTACAGTATTCTGCTGGACAATAAGCACATATGTGACTGATAGCTGTAGTCACATACACATATACCTGTATTATGTCAGCCAAACCATTTGCAGGTCTGTGAGCAATGGCATTGTAACATAATGGCCTACATATGACTGTTGGACATCTTCCAGGTTATCACAGTGATGTCAATCCCCACTGTGCAATCAACGTACTAATGTATGGCGCAGCTATACTAATACAGTATCAATACTGATGTCCATTTTGACAGCCATTTATGTGTGCCATTGTCCAGACATACTGCTGTAACAGGATGAGAAGTATGATTGAGCAGCAAGACAGTAAATACAGTGTGCCATACTTACATTCAACAGAAATATCCCCTGAGCACATGTATGTATGCATATGTTCAGCTGAAAGGCACAAAATTAATCACATGGGTTTCAAGCAGTCAGGTAAATAGGTTGTGCATGTTGCACATGTGTGTAATATCAGTGTCAGTGCATATAACATACATATATGTGTACAGATACTGGTGGTTGCATTGCCCTGACACTGATGTGGGTACTGGAGTAGGCATGATTGTCAGGTATTAATCAGAGAAGTGTCCACCTGTGTTATGCCTACCATTACCAGCTATATCAACACCTATATACAGTGGATATCACAAGTGTACACACCCCTGTTGGAATGCTAGGTTTGTGTGTTGTATGACAATCAGACCACAGAAGATCATTTCATAATGTTTCTCATCTTGAATGTGACACTTAACCTGCACAACTCCATTGAAATACAATCAAAGGTGTTACTAGGAAGGTGAGCAACTATTGCCAAGTGAATATGTGCCATGATGTTAGAGTCCAGACCAAGATGGATGAATGCTGCAACCATCTCAAGAGGTGCATACACAAGTTTAAGGGTGTGCACACTCATTTAACTGGCTTAGTGTACTGAGTATTATTTCCATGTTTTCACAGACCAGATTGTTATGTTTTCAATTGAATTGTACAGGCTATAGGTCACACTACAGGTGGGAATTGTTATGAAATGAGTTATTGTGGTGTCATGTTCAAATTGCAAAAATACCAGGCAGTGTGTCAGGGGTTATATCCACTGTAGCTGTAGCTATATGGACACAGCAGTACCTGACCTGTATATCCAGCATTCACCAAGGTAGAGTAATCACCTTTAGTGGACAGCAGCAATACACAAACCACATAATAGGTTTCTTCATTGGCTGTACAAGGACACATAGGTGTAGGCAACAACTTTGAAGTAAGTCTACCTATGTCTGAGCAAGCAGGTATGTTCACAGGTGATGTCCTGTAAGGCTGACTATGACTATGAATCGGACATATCCACGACACCAAAGACAATTGCAACCATGTCTCCACATAGATTGTAAGTCACAGATGAATCAACACAGTTCGCCCTGTACTGGGGGTAAATAACACCTCATACACACATGCCATGGATATAAGCAACCTGCATCACACAGTTTAGGTGGGAACATCACCACCCTGTCCACCACAGTCATGCATGGAGATATGCAAATCGACCACACTCCTCCCCTCAGCAATGGTGAGCATGTACATGTTGCATACTGATGGCAACAACAGCATATCTCCATGGGGCATAATAACATCAGTATCTGCCTCCTACATGAACTCAGGCATGTGCTCAGAGCTTCATCACATACCACAGTCAAACACAGACCTGCCACCATACACACATCGTCCACATGGAAGATGACCACTATCAACCCTCTACACAGAAATGAATGGAGGTTAGAGGATTATGCAATCAAGTGTCCAACATAGGGGAAATAAGATAGCTCAGGGACAGGTGTGTAATGCAAGCTGCTATAGCCATGATAGCTTGGAGGTTTCCAGTGTAGTCTGGATTATTTGCAAGTAATATCCACTGTTGATGTGCATTTTGAGAACCGTATGAGGTCCCGTGACCTTTTCCTGTTTATGTCTTCCAGGTAACATGCAGATTGCTCACCTACCAGACATCTCTGTTGGGGAAACAGACATCATCATCCAATATGTGATTGGACATTATGCCCTGTCATGTGGACAGAGAGCAGAAGATGTGTGGGAGAGGACTGCCATGTGGAACAGTGTGGTCCATAGGGTAAATGATGTTGGCCTGCACAACAGAACTTATGAGCATGTGCAGCATCTGGCCACCAACCTCAAATGCCATGCCCATCAATGGGCTGCTGCTGTAGTGAGGGACAGGCTAGCCACAGGTGGGGGCCCAGCCATCCAGACCCCACTGACACCCACCGAGGAGCTCCTCACCACACTTGGGCCACATGCCGAATGCACAAGCCATGACACTGAGGGAAGCATTGTGGAGGTGGGTTGCACACAGTTGTACACACACACACACACACACACACACACACACACACACACACACACACACTGGATGAGGAGCGTGCAGGCAAGGGCCCAGTGGGGATTAGTACACTAATGTATCAGACATGCATGTATTTGTATTGTATCTACATGCTTGGGTCAGGTCTGATTGAGGATGTGGCTGGGGTTTTCTAATGCACATAGGTGCACATCTATGGTGAGGACAGGACATTGTATATTATTGCGATTAGTACTGTAGATGTGCAGACATGCTGCATCCATACTATACCAAGACCACATGGGCATCTGCTGACAATAACTCCCTCTCACAACTACCTAGGACCCTCTAGTCTGCATATGGGACAGCAGCCACCTGAAGCTGGTGAGTATTACATTGTTCTGTTGTTGCCTGGCAATACCCCAGGCATGTGAAGCCCATGCAATTTACCAGGCACACAACCATCAGTAATAGCTATATTGCTTTATGTAATAGCTATATTGCTTGTTGTGCATGTTCACTTGTGCTGGTGTTAAGTGTATTGCATCACAGTAGTCACCACTGGGGCCTTTCTGATGTGAATTCAACATTCCTGTAGCATACCTCACAACTTGTCAGTGCCAAGACGTCTGGACAGAGGCCAGCAAATTGTGTGTAAGGTCATGTGTAACACATTACTGGTATACAGTGGATATAAATTGTGTACACACCCCTCTTAAGATGTAAGGTGTTCCTATTACATACTAATTAGGACCACAATATGACAGTCCACACCTCTTCCAGCCTTTAATGAGACCCATAACAGGTACAGTTCACTTGTAAAACCAAGCTGTACTCATGTATTGCACTTACAAGGCAGGCCACCTGTGAGGGTGGCAGACTTCCTATCAACGTAATGTTTCAGTCAGGTATGATATCGCATGCTGCCATTTGTGTCAGTACACTCACTGTGGTCTATTTGGCTATAATATCACATACATGGGCATTGTTAAGGCACACAGACCACTTCCGACCATGTATAGGTTTCAAACATATGGATATTCCAGACACATCTGTACATAGGACTGTACAATGATTAAACCTGCTACATGTGTGGCAAATGCTTTCACCTCACTATATAAAGTAATGGCAGTGGGAGGTTGTCACCAGCTGTGTATGGTATACACATCAAAATGGTATAAGCCACACATGATATGATCCTTACACACAAACAGTTACCAGCATTAGGATTAGAACTCTTGCCTATCTAGGTATTCCAACTATAGTGCTACACAGTTATCTAACACGCCACAGAGCTTATATATTTCCACCGCTTCCAAAGGTACTTCTAAGGTGGATGACATCAACAGGTCTACTAAATTTTAGTGATGGGAGGTGTAAAGGGTAGTACACAGGTCAAAATTGGATTAAGCCAGACAGTACATGATTCACCCACACACTTGTCAGTATTTGGATTAGAATTCCTGCCTATTTAGGTATTCCTACGATAGTGCTACACAGTTATGAGATGCGCCACAGAGCTTATACATATCTAACTCTACCAAAGGTACTTCTGAGGTGGATGACATCAACAGGTCTACTAAACTGGAGGGAAGGGAAGTTTAAACCGGTCAAAAATGATATGAGCCAGATAACACATGATTCACACACACACATGCCAGTACTGGCATTAGAACCCCTGCCTATCTAGGTATGTCTGCTATAGTGTTACACAGTTACCACACATGCTACAGAGCTTACTGAACTTGCACATGACCAAAGCTGCTGATAACTGCACAGCTGTGGTAAAGAATTAAAGGTGGCAGACAGTCTGCCTTCTGTTCCACTCGTACATAATGCTAGTTCTTTCTGTCTTGCACTTTAACTAGCATTATGGCTTGGCACTTCACCAGGTTATTGTATCATGAAGTCTGGCACACCTATGAGCTGTTAGCAGTACTCGTTCATCACAGATGTCACCCCAGTACTTACAAGTTATGCCCACCCCTCCTGGCATACTTGGAGGGTGGTTATCTGTGCTTTCACCCATTAACCTGGTGCACATGTCCATTGTGGGGCACTGTTGCAACTGCCACATGTAGACAGACAACCCGCCCCTCTAAACTCCAAACATTCAGACATATGTGGGTTGCCCATATATCACACAATGTGGACATATGCACTATCCAGCAAAGCCTGGACTAGCAGGTCAAGTGGATAAGATCAACACCTGCACCACACCATGTGGAACACATAGCTCACCATGACATCCACTTTGACAGCCATGACATACAGTGAAAAGCCACACAGCCACCTTCCCAGAGGCACTCAATGGGCATCTACCCAAACAGCACAGACCAGCAAGGCAGACACCCACTCAGACACCGTGACATGGCGCATTCAAGGGACACATATTTAACCTACACAGTGTGCCCCCAACCTAAGCCCCTAAGGCTAACCACCATCCACAATACGGTGATCATGGGTAACTCAGTACTGAGGCACACACATCCCACAAACTACGTTGAATATGGAGCAGGTAACAGCCAAATATCAATCACATGCCAGCATCTAACACATGACACAGCCAGTCATGTCACTCTACAACAACTACGGGTATCACTCCATATCCTTGCGGGTGTGAATGACTTGGGACACACCTCCCTGGACTACATGACAGGAGACATGATTGAACTCCCTGATTATGCGGTCCAGGCAGGTGTGGCAGTAGCCCTGGGCAGTGTACTGCTGTCACCCAGAATGATGCTGTGGTACTATCAACAGATGGTTGACTGCAACATTGGCTTACATGTTATGTGTCATTCTCAGTGGATCCAGGACCTCTCTACTTGGGATGGCATGATTGACAGAACCCAATGTCTTGCCATGGATGTCCTACATCTGTCACTGCTGGGTTGCCAGTTACTGGCTACATGTCTTGCCACCCCTATGGTGTTTTATTAGGCAGTGTTTCCGATGTTATTACCACCATAACAGCTACACATGCATGCAATCTGAGGGTCATGCTGCTCAACAGTGGACATCTAATTGTGAGGATGCAGTCACTCATAGCAGCTGTTGGAGTGGAGGACACATGTCTGCTGTAATGGAGAGGTGGTTCACAGCAGGAAACAGCAGACCTGCAATATCAGGTTATGACACATTCCACAGCTGTCAGCCCCCAAACATGGACCGCACCACACTTCCACAAGTGGTGTTGTCACGATATTCATTATGGATAGGAACCTCTCCAAACTAGAATCTCATCATAATGCTTTGGAGATACTTCCGGTACAACTGCCTTTGGGTAATAGTGCAATCCAGACCATAGCTTGCTATGGGTCCACATCTACGTCTCCAGACTGTCAATGCACATTCCTCAACACCCTGCCATCTCTGGTGGTCCAATGCAACACTGACATAGTACGAGTTTTAAACTACCCCTCCATCATCTGAGGAATGTAGCCAATTTCCAGTACAGTGGCCCAACACGTCTGGGATTCATCATTTCCATTGCCCTAGTACAGCTCATACTGACCCCTAGTAGAGGATGTAATAACCTTGACCTGTGTTGACCACTTAAATATGGGACTGTTGCTTATCCCCAGATGTCAATCCCTGCATGGTGAGATTCACACAGGCTGTAATCAACATGGAACTCAGCATGTCAGCCACACCCTCCACAAAGATAACCACCTGGCAAAAACTCTCCAAAGCTAACTTTGCAGCCATGAAAACAAGGGTGGATGTCTTCACTGCACCCATGGCAATGGGATGTAGTTGCATGACTGTGGAATCATACACATAGGCACTGTACAAATAGGTACATGAATGCATGGTACTAGCCAGAGTCAACAGAACCCAGGCACTGTCCTCCAAACACTGAGAGACAATGTGATGATCACTTGCCATTACTAAAGTGTACATCAGAAGGAGGACACTGTTGCAGGGAAGGGTGGTGTCCCAAGACTGTTGAACTCCCTTATTAGATTCAAACACAACTTTGGATCCCTCATGGATTCCCTGTCAGGCATCTATGGCAGCAGAGATGCAGCAGACACTGATGACAGTCACAACAGCCTTGACAGTTACATCAACAACCTCCACAGCATTAAACACAAGTGCTGCAAGTTACTGCACAAAGCTAATACCTATCCTGAGGCAACAGATATTGGCCACAGTCTTGGCAACACATTCATTGCCAGCTTTACCCCTCTCACCCCCACAAGTGAAGTGCTGAGTGAATGTGTTCTCACATGCTGTATCCCATTTCCATTCTAGGCATCTGTGTGTCACCAGGATGTGGCCCTGCAGTAAGGCCACAGGGTATGGCAGTGTGATGACACATCCACCATGTCATAGGCAGGGTACAGTATGTGCACGGTAATTCCCAGTCTGTGACACAGTGATTGCACATGCCTCACAGATTATAGGGCTGTGGGTTGTACATAGGTACATGTTCATGTACAACATCTGTTGTACACACCTTCGATTGCTAATAACCACAGCCACAGGGGATATTCATCAAACAAACACACTGGGATTTCTATTCACACACACACACACACACACACACACACACACACACACACACACACACACACACACACACACACACTTGTCAGTACTGAGATCCATATGTTCATTGCTACATAGGTGTGTAGTACGTGAATGAGCATGAAGGCTCTACAAGGCTAGCCCAAAGGAATACATTGGCATCAGGCCACATGACAACAGTCCCCAGAGTGGCTCAGGAGTATAGTCACTGGAGTGGTCCCCAGGGGTGGGTATTGTATTCCCCATCCACTCATCCAGGTTTCTATTATGGGTGTCCAGTGGTGTGCACTGCTTCCCATGTATGTGATCTATATTCCATAACATGGACAGTGTCTGGGTTGTGCACATATTTGTCTGGGTTGTGCACATATTCCTGTCCTCATTTAGTGAGACCTGGCTATGTAACTGAGGTAGTGATTGCACCTACATTGACAGTATGATACGAGTATTCAGTGGAGTTAGTGGCATCTGTCCACACAGGGTTTGTGTATAAGTCATGGTATTCCCTTTGTGGGGTACATTTGCAGACACTACAGTTGTTGCAGGTGTCCAGTGGAGAACATGGCAAAAGGGCCACTGTACACATTGATTGGGCTACTGAGGGGATGGAACAGGGTGCCATGTCCTTTTACTTGCTAGATAGCACACACTCAGTCAGGAGATGTAACACATCAAAGTACTTTCTGATGTCAGTGGCACTGTTGTGGTCAACAGGTATATAGTCCATTGCAATCACACTGTGGGTACTATCTGTGATGCAATATGCAGGGGAACTACCAGTTTAGTGGCTGTTGCCTAGACAAGTGTGTCTGTGTATGATATGTGGGTAGAGAGTATATCGAACATGGCTTAGTGGTAAATCACTTTGGTTATGGTGTGTAGAGTTCTGGGTTCACACCTTGCAAAGGCTGTTTTTACCCCCACCAGGGGCAACAATATCCTAGACCTAGTCATTACCAACATGAGTGACCGGTGTTCCACACCTGAAGTCAACTCCTCTTTGGTCTGATCCGTAAGCTAATCACCCTAGATATCCACATCCCGCCCCCATCCCCCATTAAGGAAACCATGGTAAAACATTTCTCCAAAGCCAACTTCTTGCTTCTTAAGACAGAAGTGGTGAACTTCATGACACTCTTGCAGATGGACAATACAGTTATGACTGCTGAACCCTACACAAATGCATTCTATAAGCACTTACATGAGTGCATGGATTGTGCTATCCCAAACAGAACCAAGATGCTATCCTCCAAAAGAAGGAAGCCAATCTGGTGGTCCCCTGCCATAAACAAACTCTACAATAGAAGGAAGAAATTATTGCAAAAAATAGTAAAATCCCATGAGTGGAGGAGCTCCCTGGTCAGCCTCAGCAAGAAGCTGAGATCCCTTATACGTTCCTCCAAAGTTAGCTATGAAAACAAGATTGCCACTGATTCTAAGGACAACCACAAAACTTTCTATAGCTATGTCAAGAATCTCAATGGAAATACCCAGATCTGCTCTGAGTTACAGCACAATGGCACAAAAATTACAGAACCAACTGATATTGCCAACATCCTGGCAGATAGGGTCAGTGCTAACTTTACCCCCTCTCACCCCTAAAGGGCCCATATCTATACAGGAAGAATGCAGAGTCCCTGTAATTGCAACTTCACAGGTAAATGCAGCACTCTCTAAAGCCAAAAACACAGCATTCATGGGACCGGACAACATCCCAGGCTGCATTTTACACAAACTTCAGAATGAACTGGCTCACCACCTAAGCACCATGTTCAGTCATAGCCTCACATCAGACTTTGTGCCCACTGAATGGTGCACAGCAACAGTTATTCCACTCCACAAAGGGGGAGCCACCACTGATCCTGGGAACTATCGCCCTATTAGCTTGACGAGCCTGGTCTGCAAGGCCATGCAACGTATCATCATGGAATTCATAAACAAAGACATTGGCAACCTCCAAACTCTGGATCCCACACAGTTCAGGTTTGTGAAAGGCAGATCTTGCCTCCTAAACCTGGTCGACTTCTTTGAGGCAGTCACCAAAGCTGTAGATGAGGGTAAGGTGGTTCACACAGCCTAGCTTGACCTCGCCAAGGCTTTTGACACTATCCCCCATTCTGGAATTATAGCTAAACTCACTAAACTAGGTATAAATCCCTATGTCACAAGATGGGTTGCCAACTGGCTCACTGACAGAACCCACACTGTAAAAGTTGCAGACTCCAAATCTGACTTCAAACCAATGACAAGTGGAGTACCACAGGGTTCAGTCCTGGGACCCCTCCTGTTTGGTATCTACTTCTTTGAAGTACAGGCTAATACAAAAGGCCTCTGGCTAATGAAGTTTGCAGATGATTGCAAACTAGGAGCTATAGTTGAGTCCCCAAGTGATGTGGACATCCTACAGAAGGGCCTCACTGAGACAGATGCCTGGTGTCAGAGCCATGGCCTCAAGCTCAATGCCAAAAAGTGCATTGTTATCCCCTTTGGTAAAAATTCTGTACCCATGAACTACCACATAGGCGGCAGTCTTCTTAACATTGAATGTGTGGCAATAGACCGTGGGACCCAGGTGGAGAGTAGTCTCTCCTTTGATAATCACATTGCCACAGTAGTCAGGAAATCCTTCTACATGGCACACCTCATCACAAAAGGGTTCTCATCCAGGAAAAAAGAGGTCATTGTTCCCCTCTACTCAACACTCATTAGACCCATTATAGAGTACAATGCCCCTTTTGGAATGTACCTCACAAGACATCTGCAGCAGCTGGAAAGGCCACAGAAGTACCTCACAAAGAGAATTACTGGCCTCAAACAGATGCCCCACACTGATCTTCTCAAAAAACTCCAGCTTTACTCTGTAGCATATCGCCTAGTCTGAGATGATCTCTGCCTAACATATAAAGCTATGTCAAACCCACAGCTGTTGGACATGCTACAGCTAAAGAAATCCCAATCCCTCCAAGCTACACACTCTAGGGACCTAAACCTTGTCACCACAATAAACAGGACTTATTGGAGGGATAGATTCCTATCCTAGACACTTCCCATACTCTGGAACAAGCTACCCATCTATGTCAAGCAAAGTTCCTCATTAACTCTCTTCAAGAAAAATCTTGATGAGTGGATGGGAAATAGGAAATACACCCCGGGAATCACTTCGGAGGCTCTGCTCAACAGGGGCACAGGAAATTAACTTTCTTGAGTTGGCGTAAGCCAGGGAACTTTGTTGGCTAGACTTACTTAGGCCCTTGGGCCGATAGCCTAGTACATACCTATGAACCTATGAACCTATGAGAGTGGTCTCTGAGTACTAGAAGGGTTGCCTGTATTGTTCACTAATCCATACTGTCACACTTAGGGCTGTGGATTGTCTACACCAACCTCTATGGTGTTTGACAGCTGTTGGCCTTGTAATGTGGATATTGTGACATATACTAGGTCCTCAACATAATAATTTAGCAAAACCCACTCCCCAATGGATCCTGTTATTCCACAGTCACACTGACCCTCACACAGGATACTGATGACAGACACACACACTTACCAGTACTGAGTTTCAAACCCCCTACCTAGCTATGTATTGCTATTACAGTGTACCACATTTATCGCATGCGGCACAGAGCTTATAAGATAAATGTTGTCCCAAGGTACTTCTAAGGTGAGGAACATCACCAGCCCTTGTAAATACTGGCATTGTGTGATGTAGTGGGTGAGAGATTCCAAAAAAATTTACCCTACACACACATTTACATTTGTCAGGGGTGAGGTTCAAACCTCTAGCTATCTTTTTGGACCATTGTTTTACTCATTTACCACATGCACCACTGATCTTACATGGTTTAAGGTTGCCAACAGGTACTTCTAAGGTGGATGATATCTGCAGGACTGCTAAAGTCAGGCACTGAGATGTGTACTGGGCATAAATGGGGCCAAAATCTTTGGGGTATGGACATACAGGCATACACACAAACACTTGTCAGGGATGAGATTCAAGCCCATACCTACATAGTTATTGCTACTACATTGTTCTGCATTTATCACACATGCCATGGAGCTTACATGGTGGAGTGCTGTTCAAAGGTATCTTTGAAGGTGAGTCACATCAGCAGCAGTGCTAAAGGAGTGGGAAGGGAAATGTGAATGACCACAAAATCAGGTCTCTACAAGGATGCACACACTCTGTCATATCAACACTCGCATTTACACAGTTGCAAAGACCAAGATTGAAACTACTACCTCCCTAGTTTGCTACACTATAGGATTACGCCATTATTGCAAGTGCCACAAAGATTTTATGTTGAAGAGCTGTCCAAAGGTATCTTTGAAGGTGAATGACATCAGCAGCAGTGCTAAAGGAGGAGTAAGGGAAGTGTTGTAAGTGTGAATGACCACAAAAGCAGGTCTTTACAAGGATGCACACACTCTTTTACACAAACACTCACATTTACACAGCTGCCAGGATCAGGATTAGAACTCCTACCTAACTAATTTGCTACTCTATAGTATTACACAGTTATTATAAGTGCCACAGAGGTTATATTCTGAGAGGTTGTCCAAAAGTATCTTTGAAGGTGAGTGACATCAGCAGCAGTGCTGAAGGAAGGGGTACAGGAGAATTAGTGAGTGTGAATGGCCTCAACCACATTAATCTAGAAACACACATACACTTGCACACAACTTTACATTTGACAGGACTGAGATTACAACTGCTACATGGATATCTATTTGTACTGTAGTGTTACACAGTTATCAGAAGCACCACTGACCCTATATGGCTGAGGGCTAACCAAAGGTATTTTTACAGTGAATGACATCAGCACATCATGTGATATAGGCCAATGGGATGTGTAGTGGGTGGGACAGGCCTCATAATGGGATTCTGATTCACAAGGAACACTGAACTGAGAAGAAAAAAATAAAATAAAGCACCAGACCAACAGGGTCTGACAAGACACTTGTAAATTTATTTAAAATGCCAAATAACTAAGCGCTTTCGCCAGTAATACAACCTGGCTTCATCAGAGTCATCTGGACAATAAACTCACATCCTCTTATATATTCCTATTCAACACCCCATTAAACAATGCCTACACAATTCATGAATTGCATCACATGACAGTAGTACAGTCATTAAAAAGTTAAAACACGAAAAACTGTATATATTTATATCTAGACTTGAATGATTTTCAAACACCTAATACAATATATATATATATATATATATATATATATATATATATATATATATATATATATATATATTTACATTAGTAACTAATAATCAATACAATAAATAAATAGACCAAAATGAGTAAGAACAACCCCTAAGAAAAAAAGAACATAGAATAGTTTAGAATAGTTTAGAAGATTTTTTTGTCTTAGAACCGTAGCAACCATTGCCTTTAAAATTGCTACTGCATAATCAGTGTCTGTTTTCCACCTAACTGAAGTCAAAATACTATTGTCTGCTGTTTTAGCAACATAGTCTCTGTAGTATTATAGGCATTGTGTTGTTGCTGACTTGTATTTATATATTGCTATTGCCTAAGGCCTGCCTCAATTGATTGTCTTTATGTGTTTAACTGAATGTAATAACTGTTTTTTTTCATGTAGTTACTGCTTTGGATTATTCTCCCAACTAGGAATATTTGCTTTAATTATTGCTATTTGAACAACAAAAATGGTCTCTGATTACTCTAAGCACCTGTAATCCTGTTACCTATCTATTGTTTGCACGCTGAATTGTTGTATGAAGTTTATCATAACTTGTGGACCTTCTACTGCACAACTGTTTCCACCATTCATTGTTCCCTACCTCTCTGCTACATTAGTCTCTCTCCCTCAGACTACACTTCTGTCCCTTCTCCCTTTCTCTCCTCCTCTCACTCCACACTGTAAAACTCCCTCTTCTATTCTGTATTCACTACTTCCTGCACTCTCCTGCTTCCTATTTTTCCCTACCCCATTTTTTTAACTGTTTGTTTTTCTCACTCTTCTTTTCAGCTGCTCCCCAAGGTGTTTCCCCCTTCTTCACTGCCAGACAGATTATCCCTCCTTTCAAAGAGAAGACATTTGTGGACACTCTGCTTGATCTATATTAAGTTTACTGGGACCCTATCTCCCTAAGGAGACTCAGTGTATAGTAATCTGTCTTACATATGTTTTCTAGCATCTGCCTAACTTGAGAAGCATTCTACCTTGGTGCGCGTGAAAGTAGCCTACCACTGGTCATTGCACAGGCCCCCCCCAACCCCAACCTTGGTTTACAGTCTACTCCCCACAATTACCTCTAATCTCTATAAACCTGACTACTCTGTGGAACCTCTTCTCCTCTGAGTGCACTTCCCTCCTTTTTCCACTAGGTGGCAGCATACTCCTAATAAAAAGATCAGCAATAATTCCCTCTCCCTGCTTCACTAACTTACTCTGCCTAGAAAGTGTCTCTGCCCTTCACTAAGAAATCTGTAATTTTACCTCCCCACACTTATATACTTGCTTCTAGAGAGTTTTCCACTAACTAAACATAAAGTACTAAGTTTTTTACTACAAAACAAAGTTTGTAACCATATACATGCACCCCTGCAGTAGTTCTCCTTCTCCAGCCTCAGGTCACTGATTGTTTATCGGGCCTTCCCGCCTTTTTGGCTCTTCCCACTCCATTCGCCCTGCGGGCTCACTCCGCTCCCCTACCCTGCCCCCAATTTCCACCCAACCCCAGTGGTTCTAAATGTATCCCCTGCCTACTAGTCCCACCCTTTTCACCAACCAATCAGGATACACCTTTCTCACTCCCATTCCTCCACCCTTTCTACTTCTCTCCACCACACCCCCAATACACCTAATATCACATCTCCCTCTCTTTCTATCTTTTCTGTCTCCAATTACCATGCTCAGCCTTCCTTCCAAAGTCCTTCTCTTCTCATCCTTCCTCTTCCTTCTACTATCTCTATACCAAATCGCCTCCTATACTGATTTCCATTTACTCTCTTCTCCTTTTACTCCCCAGCTACACCTTACATCACACTTCCACAACATCTCAGCTTCTCTAGTTCCCTCCCACCCTCTTTTTCTCTTAAAAGTAAAATGTTTCCCTATCTGAAACAATAACAACAAACTTAAACCAAACCACTACCAGCCTCTTCTATCAAAATACAAAACTAATAAACGTATCCCCAATCCCACTTTCCTTCACTTAGCTGGTGATATACACCCCAATCCAGGTCCAAACTTCTCTCCTACAAATCACACATGCACCAACAACATATCCTCTAATAAAAATGTCAAGTTCCTCACTATCAACGCCCAAAGCTTAAAAAATAAATTAACCCTCTTCCATGCCTGGCTCACTCACAACTCTCCTGACATAGCAGCCATCTCTGAAACCTGGCTAAAACCTCACATTAATGACTCTGAATTCCTACCTACAGGATTTCATTCTCTCCGATCTGACCGCACTAATAGAAGAGGTGGTGGAGTTGCTTTAATCTACTCCAACCTCTTGACTATGACCCCATACCCTAACCCCATCCCTTCTTTCAATAATGCTGAACTAGTAAGTGGCATACTAAAAATAAATACCCACAAAAGCATCTGCATTATTTCCCTCTGTATTCCTCCTGGGAACAATACCAATACACTGGAAGACATCCTCTCATGGTCTTCCTCCAATATTAAGTTAGAAACCTTCATTTTGGGAGGTGTAAATATTGACTGGGGAAAAATCAGTAACCCTAATCCCTCCATAACTGTTAACCTATTCAACTTTACTCAACTTACTAACTCCATTACTAGACCTAACAAAACTAATCCCCCTAGCACCATACTTGACTGGATCCTAGTATCTCATCCTAACAAAGTTATAAAATCTGGTGTCACTCCTGACCCATTAGGAGACCACCTCCCTGCCTTCTCCATTCGAGCCACTCCCACCTCCCTACACTCTCACCACTACATTCAGACTCGTAACCTAACTAACTTTAATCCTACTTCTTTCTCTAACTCCCTTAAGCTCACTAACTGGAACCCCCTAAAAACACTGCCATTAGATGAAGCCATTGACTGTTTCAATTCTACATTCATAACTGTCCTTAACTCCCTAGCTCTTATAAGAAGAAAAAGAGTTAAAACAAAAACCACCCCTTGGCTCACCAATGATACAAAAAAGATTATGCTACAAAGGGATAAAACCTGGAAAGCCTACCTTAAACACAAACAGCCTGAAATCTTCCTTAAGTTTAAGCAGTTAAGAAACCTTGCCAAAAAACTAGTCATTACAGATAAAAAGTCTTACTACATCAAACTACAAGAAAACCATGCAAGAAATCCCAAACAGTTCTGGAATTTTATTAATTCTCTCCTTAGGCCAGGTACAAAAAACAACCCCTGTCCTGATAGCAGCAAATATGACCCAGAAATTGCCTCACTATTCAATTCTTTCTTCACCTCTTCCATCGCTGAGCTAACCAAGACTTTCACCAACAACAACCCTCCTCCCCTCCCTGCTCAATCTTCCCTTCCCTTCCTCCTCTTTTGGACTCAAACCTATATCCACCGACCTAATAAAGAAATTGCTCCATAAACTAAAGCCTTGCTCCAATGCCCCTGACAGTATTCCATCCGCCTTCATAAAAATAGCTTCTGACGCCATTGCTCTACCTATCAGTATCCTAATTAATAGGTCTGTACTCGAATCTTATGTACCTAAACTATGGTGCTCTGCTTTCATTCTTCCTCTCCATAAAGGTGGCAAAAATTGTAATGTCTCCAATTTCCACCCCATAGCCATCCTCTCCCCTATATCCAAAATCCTTGAAAAATGCATCCACCTGCAGCTCTTGCCATTCCTTAGCCTTCATAAAAATAGCTTCTGACGCCATTGCTCTACCTATCAGTATCCTAATTAATAGGTCTGTACTCGAATCTTATGTACCTAAACTATGGTGCTCTGCTTTCATTCTTCCTCTCCATAAAGGTGGCAAAAATTGTAATGTCTCCAATTTCCACCCCATAGCCATCCTCTCCCCTATATCCAAAATCCTTGAAAAATGCATCCACCTGCAGCTCTTGCCATTCCTTACCAAACACCAACTACTCTCTCCTACCCAACATGGCTTCTGCCCAGGACACAGTACTAACACCGCCCTTCTCTCCTTCTTACATTCTGTCAATTCTGCACGTGACTCCAGTAACATAGTATCCTCTGTTCTACTAGACTTATCCAAAGCTTTTGACACCATCTCCCACACCCACCTTCTAAACCATCTCTCTAATCTCAAGCTTAGCCAAAAAACTCTTTCCTGGTACCTTTCAAATCGGTCCCAAGCTGTGAAATGGGGCCAAGCCACCTATACTTTCCTTCCTACCCCTACCGGTGTACCTCAAAGTTCCATGCTTGGCCCTTTACTATTCAATATCTTTATTCACGACTTCCACAAAGCCATTCCCAACACCACAATTTGTGCAATACATTGATGATTCCACTTTGATCTGCTGCGCCTCTAACCTAACAGAGCTCCAAGCTCTAACACAAAGTGCCTTTTTAACCACTGAAAACTGGATGCTCCAAAATCACCTTTCCCTAAATGCAAACAAAACTAAGATCCTCCTTTTCTCCCCCTCTAAATCCTCATCTCTTGATAAAAACTCATTTCAAATTACCACCCTTAACAACTCCACTATCGAGATCATAACCTCCACCAAACTTCTTGGTGTTACGATTGATGACCAACTAAAATTTAATACTCATATCCAGCTAAACATCAAAAAAACACACATAAAACTTGGCTTACTGTATAGAAACAACCACTTTCTCTCTCCTCCCACCAGGCTAACCCTTGCCTCTACCTACCTCCTTCCCTCTCTACTATATGGCGCTCCTCATGCTCACTAATTTATCATCCACACTTACCTCCAAATTGGAACAATGTTACAACAAAATCTCCAAATTTGCCACAAATGCCAAATCCTCCTCTCATCACTGCACCTCCCTTCACTCTCTAAACTGGCTTGAACTCCCCAATCAACTTGACTTTTTCCAAATCACCACAGCCCACAAATTATTGTTCCATCCTACTAACTGCTCTGCTCTTTCCAATATTCTACAACCTTATACCCCCCTTAAATCCCTTAAATCTTCTCACCAAAACCTGATCACAGTACAAAAACCCAAGCGCCCAGCAGGTCAGCTTCTCTTATCCTTTACCCTAGCTAAAAAATGGAATGCCCTGTCCACCTCACTAAGAACCTGCAACAAACTAAATAACTTCAAAATCCAACTTCATTCTTACCTCTATCAAAATAGGATGTGCAACTGCACTCTTCAGTCCAAACCTCTCAAGCTATCTTCCCCCTTCTCTCCAGGCTAACATCTTTACCTTTCTAACCTCTTTTAAAATATTGATTGCACAGGTAACTAAACAGTAAATTCTTGTTTTTATACTTTATGCCTGTTTTTTTTCCTCCTGAACATAATAGAAATTGTTAGTATTTTTTGCTATTTGTAGCAACCTGTTATTTGTAATTGCAAACTGTGGTTGAATTTTTCATGTAATTAAAATTGTTGTTTCCTGTGGATCTTTTCTCCCCGGGCCTCCACTGAAAATGGGCCCCCAAGCCCAGTGGACCTCCCTGGTAATCAAACTGAAATAAATAAATAAATAAATAAATAAATAAATAAATATTCTAAATCACATTAGCCCTATGTTTTAAAACTGGCATTAGGGAGGTATTAAGCCTTAATTGCCACCTAAGTTCGCTCATCTCTACCCCCGTCTTCAAATCACCCCCTCTTTCACTATATAGCACTCTATCTACAACAAAAAACAAGATTTTTTTTTAAATTTTTACATTTGTTACTGTGCAAATAAAGTGCATTGTGTTCATCCTTGTTCTTAATGCTTCTAATGTGTTCAGAAATTCTATCACGCAACCTGCGGGTAGTCTTTTCTATATTGAATGCATCGCAGGCTGTACACGTGGCCACATAAACTAACATAGTACTATTACAATTGTTTTTCCCCGGACATGCAATAGAAAACTTATAGTCCTTAATAAGTACATTGGGGCCATCATTTATATAATGACAGAATCTACAACGACCACATCTTGAAATCATAGATAATTTAAACCTATTTCCTTCTTTTTTTTGCTTCTAACAAATTCTTGATGTTTTTTCCTTTACCATAAATAATTTTGGGCTTGTTGCCCACAACAGCTTTCATCTCATGATTCAAACAAAAATCCCAACCAAAGTTCAGGGATGAAATAAACTGGGGAGCTAGCAAGCTATATTTCAACACTAAAGCATCCCCATATCTCTTTTCATCCCCCTCCATGGCATTAATAATATTCCCAGTAGTTAAAATCGGACAAAATGCTGTCTCTCTACCAATTATAATTTATTTTCTGATCTTTAACAACAACTTTAAAGGATATCCTCTGTCAAGAAACATACCCATTAATTTAAACATTTCTTGTTTAAAAACTGTGTCATTAGTTACCAAACGTGATAACCTCGCCATTTGTCCTTTAGTGATGCCCCTTCTTTGATGGAATGGGTGACAGCTGTTAAAATGTAATAATGAATTAGAAAAGGCATCTTTTCTAAAAACATTACTCTCCAAGCCTTGAGGTGATTTTACCAAATTAATATCCAAAAAATGAATTTCATCCTTGTGGTAATTGTGTGTAAATCTAAAAAACAGTTGTACCATTTAGATAGTCAATAAACTCATCTATTTTAGTGTCATCACCTTTCCATAAGATGAGAATATCATCCAAGAAACAGTTGTACAATAAAATACTTTCCATATATTTTGATGGAAAAACAAAAGAATTCTCCCAGGCCAATAGCACAAGGTTTGCAAATACTGGGGCGCATCTCGCTTCCATCGCAACATCCTTTCTTTGTTGGAAGATTTCCCCCTCAAAGCTTAAGAAGTTATTTTTAAGGACTATCTTCATAAATTCACACAATACATTGATTTTTGTTTTATCTATCCTCCTACTTCCTAAGAGACTGTCTCAAAACATACTTAAACCCTGCTCAAGGAGTATAACAGTGAACAAATTGATAACGTCCACTGTTAAGAATACATTTTCCTCCTCTTAGACCCTTCTGAGGCATTCTAAACAATGCCATGAATCTTTGACAATATGTTCAGCTTCCTCCACTACTACCCTAGACCACTTGTCCACAAAGAAGGCCACTGGCTTAGTCTTTGAACCTCCTGCCGCCACTATTGATCAAAATGGTGGACTTTAGGGATCCCAAAAATGACAGGTAAATGGGGATATTTTACTGACAAAAAATCAAAGTCATCTTCATTAAATTGCCCCATGATATAATGCATCCTGAAGGTGTATATCAATATTCAGGTAAGCCCTATTCAGTTCACTTCTGGAAGCCCTATAATACGTTTTGTCATCGTTCATGATGTCATTCATCCTACAGCTGTAATCCATATTGGTCATAATTACAACCCCTCCCTCTTTATCAGGTTTCATAAACCTATACATTTTGTTATTCATACATTTCATCAGTATCTTTCTTTCATTAGGGGTGAGGTTGTCAGGCAGATGTTTATTTTGTCCTATAATTTGCCGATATTCTCTCTCAACACATCTGTCTAGGGCCACAATCACTGGGTATGGTGGGGGAACAAAAGTGCTTTTCCTCTTCATTTGCAGTTGTCTACTTTCAAAACCAGTACTTTGGCCATTCAAGGAAAAATACATATACAACTTTAAATTAATGAGCATGTCAGTAATGTCTGGCCGAAAACTTGGTACAAAAGTTGTACCTTTATTCAGTAGGTCAAAATACACATCACTGATGTTCAAATCTGTGTAATTAAAATAGTGAAATAATTCTTTCTAACAATATTACACTCCATTTGATCATTGACATTAACATTACTAACCCCCAAAGCATCAGCAAACATTTCTTGTAATTCCCCACTTCCATTTAGACTTATTTGTTGATCACTGTCATTTTCATCTATCACATTAACAAGCCCTAAATTCGCTGGAAAAAACATCAACGCTATAGGGGTTGTTAAAAATGTTAATACTGTTAGTTAATTCCAACCCTTTCTCCCCCCTCTCCACCTTCTCCCATGTGCACTGTGTGAGGCATTTTGCTGGTAGGTCCAACCCCCTTGGTTCTTCTTGTTCAGAAGTCTCTCTAATCTCTTTAATTCGGGGGGGGGGGGGTTGGTCCAAAAAATCTTGTTCCCTGCAACAATGTTGTAATCATCACCATATTCATTACTACCACCTTGTTCTAAATTCACTTTCCTATGATTGTCAACAGATTTTGGCTTAATACCAATTGGATAGGCACAGTTCTCTTTGTAGTCTTTAATGTCTCTAGCCAGCTTCTTTTGTTTAACCCCGATATTCTTTTTGACAAAACTCTCCACATCATTAAGGACTTTGGTATAACTGTCCTTATACTGAGTAAACAACAAGTCACTTGTGATACTATTATTTAATTGTGTAATTTCATCTTGTAACTTTAATAATTTAACCAAGTTTTTCCGTATAATTATATCCATAATCTCCATACCTGTTTTGTCAAATAGGGCATCAAACTCATGAATAGCTGGCAAGTCTGGTTCAATTCCCATAGGGTGTTTCCGTACCCTTATTCCCTTAGGAACTTGTTCAAGGGCTATGGATTTAGTTAAGAATAGGTTGTCCGATTGCAACACTCTATATTTAGTGCAGGTTTTCTCGAAGTTAAGAATCTGGTTCTTCAAGCTAAGCGTAACTCTTCTCGCCTCACTCTGGCCTGTAAAATCCAATTCTGGATTGCAAAACCATTTTCCAAGGTCACACTGCTCCCATCCATTAGCGTTATTCGTCAAGGTACCCAGAATATTGCTGTTGTTAGTAGGGTGTTTTGTAGAGCCTAACATCTTATTAGCTCTACCAGCCTCCTCCACTGGTAGTTCCCCAACCGGGGAATGCAATGTGAAGAGCTCTATTTGAGAACTGGTGAGCATATCAATGTTAATCTTACCAGTCGCTCTTTGTTCATGTAACAGCAAAGCATTCAATTTTTCAATGGAATTGGTTAACTCCTTCACCGCTGCTTCTATCATATAGTGGACACCTAAACCAAGTGCTCAACTGGCACCAGGCTGGAAAATAAACTAAAAAAAAACACTCTGGTTCACAAGGAACACTGAACTGAGAAGAAAAAAATAAAGCACCGGACCAACAGGGTCTGATGAGCCTGGTTGCCTCATTCTGGCCGGTAAAATCCAATTCTGGATTGCAAAACCATTTTCCAAGGTCACACTGCTCCCATCCATTAGCGTTATTTGTCGAGGTACCTGGAATATTGCTGTTGTTAGTAGGGTGTTTTGTAGAGTCTAACTTCTTATTAGCTCTACCAGCCTCTTCCATTGGTAGTTCCCCAACCGGGGAATGCAATGCGAAGAGCTCTATTTGAGAACTGGTGAGCGTATCAACTTTAACCCCACCAGTCGCTCTTTGTTCACGTAAAAGCAAAGCAGTCAATTTTTCAGTGGAATTGGTTAACTCCTTCATGGCCGCTTCCATCATATAGTGGATGCATAAAACAAGTGCTCAGCTGGCCCCAGGCTGGAAAATAAACCAAAAAAAAAAAAACTGTGGTTCACAAGGAACACTGAACTGAGAAGAAAAAAATAAAATAAAACACCGGACCAACAGGGTCTGACATATGATGCAATTCATGAATTATGTAGGATTGGTTAGTGGGTTGCTGAATAGGAATATATAAGAGGATGTGAGTTTATTGTCCAGGTGACTCTGATGGAGCCAGATTGTATTACTGGCGAAAGCGCTTAGTTATTTGGCATTTTAAATAAATTTACAAGTGTCTTGTCAGAACCTGTTGGTCCGGTGCTTTATTTTACTTTTTTTCTCATAATGGGATTCTCTCTCTCGCTGTTTGTCTTTCTCTTCCCGACTTCTCTATGTGTATGCTTGATATATTATATTATGTTGGCTTTAGATATGTGTGTGTATTCCTATCCAATGTGTGTGTGTGTGTGTGTGTGTGTGTGTGTGTGTGTGTGTGTGTGTGTGTGTGTGTGTGTGAAGTACCAATGTTGTACAATTTGGTGTGTGTGTGTGTGTGTATGTGTGTGTGCACAAAGACAGCTGCAAATAACCAATATCTGTAGTCCACTGTGTTGTGAGACATGGGCTTCTTTAAGTGTAGAAGCATGCCCAGTATGACCTTCTATATCGAGTGTGTGCTTCCATTCCAGGGAGTGTTGGACTCCAGTTCAGGGTTTTGTGTGCTACAGCTACACCTAGCAAACTGTTTCTGCAGGATATCCGTAGATAGGTTGCCAATATGGAGACACAATGCGCTTAGCATAAAGGGGATACTGTAACTATTGCTGTCTGTGTTGCTTGTGTGACATGTTTGATTGTAGCATAGATATTCTGACATATGTACTGTTTTAGAAGACACAAAATCCCTCAACACTGGATAAAGTAATCAACGAAAAACTCCAAGTAACAGAAAACCAAAAAAACACATTGGTCACACACAGCAGACAACTTTATTTACATAGATGCAGCATAGATATTCTGACATATGTACTGTTTTACACTGGGATATGTCATGTCATCAACTACTGACAGTTATCATTCTTTGCTCATTTATTTACTGGGAAATACAAGATGAATGAAGCTGAGACCAATATTCTGAGGCACATAGACTACACATTCTGGCACACACCTGCCATTGTGGAGGGGTAGCTACAGACAATAGACTGCTGGTTCTGTGTAAATGGCCCAGCACCTTGTTAGTATGCTGGCTGGGGTTCCCCTCCTTGTGCTTTTCTCAACTTCATGGAATGGCCATATCCTGCTGGGGCCATACCTCTCAGCTGTACAGATACACCCAGGTTATCCATAGGCAGGACTCATATATCTGGTCAGTTTACATTCACATTGTGGTTTACAAGTGGTTTTGTGGCCATTCTTTCATGGGTTTGCAGTCAGGAGTAGTATGGGTGGACATTAGAGTTTCAGACTTCACACAATCCATGACATCCATGCTTTTACACCCCCTCCCCATTATTCTCACCTCCACCTAACATTATGTAAGCAATATCTCAGAGGTATCCCTATAGTTGTGCCTTTATTCCAGTAGTATTTATGTCCTGATCCACAGTCCTTGCAGGAGGACATGGGGAGGCATGCTACTGGCATTTGTCAACATGGCCTTGCATTTGTTTTCTGTTTACTGTAAGGTTGCTAGTTGGGACCCCCTGACATTCCATACATTGGCACTATGGGTGAGGCATGGGCCTTTGCCAGAGGACTGTAGGCCATTTGAGAGTGCTGCAGGCCAGCTGTTACTGCATTTCTACATGGGATTGTGTGTGGGGGGGGTGCACACCTGCAGACTTTAACATTTGAAATGACTGTACTGGTATTTTGGTTACTCTGTTGGCTTCCATTTCCTATTGTATTGTGACCTATTATGCAGACAGGAGGCATATCAGTAGAGTACACATGTTAGGTCTTAATAGCATATATTTCAGTTTCAAACTTCTTACCCTTCAGAACTGGAATGCAATTGCCAGGCCTGTTGTAGTATGTCTGTGTAGGTTTGATGGAAGGGCTGTTCACCATTGCCATTATTTGGGGGCCTTAGCCCAGCCTTTCTTCATAGTCATCTACACCTGTCTTGCTGGGTGAGGCTGGTGGTGGATATGTGACCCGCATTGACATCCATGTGTGTGACCTATTGACACCCACAGTTCTTTGGGCAATCACATGTACTGCAGTGGGGGTTGTCAGCTTGTGTAGTGCTGCCTAGTATGTTGACACCAATATTTGTTATGAATCTCTTGCTGTCCCATATAGCTGTCTGCTGCTATCCCATTCAGCCACCCAATTCCCTTGCATGCTTGCATCCATATCATACATACAAGTATGAAAACATACTACTCCATTCAGTAATTGAATAGAAGAGTGACTAAACTTGTTGCTGGGCCAGTATTGAGGACAGTGTTGGAGAGCTGACTATGTTGGATGCACATATAGTACACTCCCTGTATGTGGTAAGGCTCAGGTAGTGTCATGCTTGGCATTCCTTTTAGCGTATGTGTGAGTCGGAGAGAGGTATCAGTCCTTGGTTCCCTACAGTGTCAGTGTGTGTGCTATATGTCACCTCTTTGCTAACACCTGGGTATACTGTGCATGCCTCCTTCTGCCTACAGGGGCAGGCTCAGGATGTTCCTCCTCCGAGTCCCTCTGTGCCTGTGATGGCCTTGGCAATGGTGGGGGGCTGTGTGGCCCTGTCCCATGCTGTTCCTGCTGCAGCTTTTTCCGCAAGATCATATTGTGTAGCATGGCACATACTACGAACATTTATGTACATGTAGCTGGAGAGTACTATAAGGCTCCACCGGATATGTCAAGGCAGCGGAACTGTGACTTGAGCATCCCAAACACACGCTCTACAATTATCCTGGTTTGTGCATGTTCCTCATTATGGTGTTCTTGTTCAGGTGTGTGTGCATTTCTGATAGGTGTCATCAGCCATGGCTCCAGTGCATAGCCAGCATCCCCCACTAGACGGCCATATGGGATGTCCCCCCTGGCAAATGCCTGATACAGCTGTGAGCAATGCCAGATGTGGGAGTCGTGACAGCTTCCTGGGCTGAAAGAGCATGCATTCATGATAATGCCCTGGGCATTGCACATGACCTGGCAGTTGATAGAGGGAAAGTCCTTGCGGTTTATGTAGACTCTGTGCCCTGGGCATCACACACAACCTGGCAGTTGATGGAGGGGAAGTCCTTGCAGTTTATGTAGACCCTGCCCTGCTCAGCAGGTGGTGCTTTGACATGGATGTGAGTGCAGTCTACAGCACCAACTATCTCAGGGTATTCTGCTATACGGTGGAAGAGATGCATACATGTGATCAGCGTCTCATGGGTGGTGGGGAAATATATGTGCTCATTGGCATGTTGTGTCATGGCATCCAGGAACTGGTGGAGTACCCTGGATGCTGATGCCTGTGAGACCCCCATGATATCCCCAGTTGGTCTTTGGAAGGTACCTGTGGCTAGTATTTTTAAGCCTAGACATACCTTGGTATCCACTGGGATAGGTTCCACCTCAACTAGTTATGTGTGTAAGGCGTGGCCAGCACAGCTCAGTGATTTGCTGTAGAATGTCCCTGTCCACAGTATAGCACTCTACTATCTCCAGCTCATGTATGCCCTGGTAGGTTACCCTGGGTCTGTACACTCTTCTTCTCCTCCTCACTGTGGGTCGGTGGTCAGCATTCTCCTCCTCACCACCCT
Source organism: Protopterus annectens (assembly GCF_019279795.1). Classification (NCBI taxonomy): domain Eukaryota; kingdom Metazoa; phylum Chordata; order Ceratodontiformes; family Protopteridae; genus Protopterus; species Protopterus annectens. The sequence goes on from NC_056745.1 coordinate 864,412,414, forward strand.
CAGTCTCTAGCACATATTGATGGAGTAAAGCAGCAGCAGCCTCTAACATTTTTAGTTAGCTTTGCCAGTTAAAAATCCCCCATCTGTGTACACCGGTGGTGTAGAGTTTGTGGGAAAAAACAGTCTGCAGGGTGTTTGCATAGTTTATATTAGTGTGCTGGGCTTCTGCATGTGTAATTGGCTGATTCTGATACATTCCACCTGCCAGCTATGCTAGTTCTCCTTGATTGCCTTCCTAGAGGTGTTTCCCCTCCCCATTTCTGCCCTATTTAAGCCCCGAGGCACGCTCCACATACCCAGTGCTGAAATGTAAATGGTGCAGCCATTTCCTCTTTTTTTTTTTTTGTTTAAAACCCGGTGCATGGTGTGCACACCTGTTTAGGCTATGTACACACTGCTCAGGCACATCTCACACACCCCCTTCCTTAGCTGTGCTTAGTTAAGGGCAAACACGGGCCACAGAGCTACAATAAGTTTACAGCAAGCATGACACATCCCCTTATGAAGTCATTCAGCTCTTATATTTGCACTGTTGTATTGCTGCACCTGCATGGTTAGGTACAAGCTGACACTTTGAGGAAATCTGTGATTCAGTATAACTCCCCTCATTTGCATACCCCAGTGTGTAAGTCTTTAGTTTCTGCACTTAGATGGACCCTTTCCTCTTGACAACCAGTGCTCCCTGGTATTGTTTACATTCTGCATGCCACTGACTATAATGGCAAAATGCAGAATTATCTTAAAATTGACTTTTCTCATTTTTTTTATTTTCAGCACAATCCTGTTTGCACGCCGCTGCCCTAAGCTTAAACAGCCGTGATCGATCAAATAAAAAAAAGGTTAATTTTATAAAAAATAAACTATTAACAAACTATTATTAATGCCATTGACATTATACTTGGCCATTGGCATGTGTTTTACTGTAATACATGCTTTCCACGAGCTGTCCTGCCTCCGTTTGCTCAAATGCAGAAATGTATTCAGTTAATAATTGAATACATTTCTGCTCTGACACTGCTCCTGCACGGGGTCTGGCCAGCTTCGTGGATCACAAAATCACCTCATTTGCATGGGTTTTACCAGCAAATGGGGTAATTTGCATCCCGTACTGCTTTCCATGCAGGAACAGTGTAGGGCCTCTCGTGCACATGAAAACGGCACTTTCCTGGATCGCTCGGTGGCCATTTTCCGGGCAGGAGCTCCTACACTGTTCCTGCATGGAAACCAGCCATTCGTGTATCCTGGGGTGTGTCTTACACCACTTGTCCTATGTACCTCTTGGCTTAACCAACTATTTACAAGTATTTTTATTTTAATATTACTATATGTTGACATGCATAATTTCCTAACTGTCTCACTCATATAATATTCTTTTATTATTACCATAAGGTTTCAGGCCAAGTTGTGTCAGTTCCCTTATTAAGGTCTCCTATCATGATTTTCACTTCTTCTTTTATATTTATAATATCATACACAATTTCTCTAACTATCATTAATAATTATTGAAAACTCTTTTCTTTTATACTATGTATACAAGCTTCCATAATATTTTTCATTCTAGTTTCAAATCTAGTTTGAATTATTTTCATAAAGATCTTTATCATTACTATTAGATATTATTGGCCTCCAGTTTTTTAATTGTCTTCTATCTTCCTTCTTCCATATGAATTTAAGTATTCCACTACATAATTCCTTATACATAAAACCTTTATTTAACTGGGTTCCTGTCAGATAGTCGAACTTCTGCAAGTTCAAACCTCATACGGTCGAGACCATAAGTTCCAATTTGCAGAAGTTCACGCGATTCAACGGAAATCTCAGTAATGAGAGGTTTCCACTTTGTTCAATGTGTTGCGATCTCAGAGTTGTTATATTTAAGTAGCAGGGGGTGTGGGGGGTGCAGGGGGCTTACAACAGTTTCTTTTCTTTTCTTTTTTTTGTTTTTTATCCATAGTCGAAGTTTTTTAACTCCGAACAGGATGGTTAGAACATTCCGTGTTCGAAGTTATTAAACTTCGACTATGTGATATAGACCCTATTTAACCATTTATTCAAAATCTTTAGAAACCATTTTTTTGCCAGTCCCTTAATTTTTTATACATTTCGTACCATATTCCATCTGCTCCTGTTGCTGAATCTGTATTTACCTGTTCTAATACTTTATCTAGCTCACTTAATGAAATCTCCTTTTCCAACACTTTATTCTCTTTTTCTGTTAACATTTTTACTTTCCATATTTTTTTCACTAACTTTTTTATTTAAACATTTCTTGTACATATTGTACTACACTATTTGTAATATTTTCATTCCTCCTTTTACATTTTTTTATTTCTCTTATTATACTACAATCTTCCTTTACTAATCTGCTTAAGTAACTCAATACTTCTTCTCTTTTTCCTTATAAAAATATTTTTACTTATATAGTAATTTTTATATTTTTCCTTGATTTCTTTCATATAATTCTTTTTCCTTCCCAAAGTACTTTCTATCATTATATTCTAAATCTTCCAATGCATTGTTATAGGTTCTTTTATATTTTGCTTTCTCTACTTTTCTTACATCTCCTCTAAAATCTGACCTGCACCTCATAGTGGTGAAGGGTGAACACCCCAAGTAGGGGACTGCCTACTGAGGCTAAGCTAGCATGGTGAAGGTCATGTAACTGAAGGATCACCTAGGGCATTATGTGAGGTAGGCAGGCTCAGCAGGAACCCTGAAAAATGGGTGTCCAGCACAGGTGGTAGTCAATCCTGAGGAACAGAGGGCTAGCAACTCTCGCAGGTAAGAATGTATACGGCAACAGAAACCACAAGAAGACAAAACTTAGTTCAACTCAGCATGTCAGAAGAAAGCCTGATTGCAATGTCTCTGAACCAGAGAACTTGTAACTTGATGAAGGGATCTGATGAAAGCTGAAAGGAAGTTAGGTCCTTGACGAGGGAAATCCTGACTGCTAAATCCATTACACATATCAGCACTTGGAATGTTCATAAAGCCTATAGCACTGGTAGATTGGCACAAATCATAAATGGGATGAAGCATTACAATCTATTGGTTGCTGGAAGCAATGAAATGCAATGGACTGGATCAGGCAAGATTATTTCATAAGATGTCACTGTTCTGTTTTCAGGTGGTGATAAGCATGAGAAACACTGATCATTTCACTTTGGCATTTTATTAGGCATGAGAATGGAGTTGGCATACTGCTTAGCAAGAAAGCATCACAAACTTTAGTCAGTTGGGACCCAATCAGTGACAGAATTATTTCAGTAAGCTTACAGAGCCATTTAATCAAACTAACATTACTACAAGTTTATGCACCAACAGAAGCCGCCACAAATACTGAAAAGGACGAATTTTCTGAACAGCTACAAGACGTGATGACCTCAATTCCCAGTTGTGACTTTAGAATTGTGAAGGGTGATTTCAGTGCTCAAATCGATAGCAACAGAGAGGGATTTGAACATGTAATTGGATCCATTGCTTTAGGAAACAGAACAGATAATGGTTATAGATTACCGCAGTTCTGTAGTGACAATCACCTTAAAGTTGGGGGCAGCATACTCAAACATAAAGGCATTCATAAAGCAACATATCATTCACCCAATGAATGCATGGTGAATCAGATTGATCACATTTGCATGTCTTGTCGATGGGTGAGTGTCTTTCAAGAAGTCAGAGTACAATGAAGAGCTGATGTTGCATCTGATCACTACCTTGTGATTGCATCAATGAAAACAAAACTCAAAAACCAAAAAGAAAATGTCAATATCTCCTTGATTTAACACCAACATGTTGACCTCACCTGATATGCAAACCAGATACAACATGGAGGTCCAAAAGCGATTATCTGCTCTACAAAGTGTAGATGATGACATTGAACAGCAATGGGAACAGTTCAAGACAATCATCAAAGAGAGTGCAGAAGCAACAATTGGGTATAAGTGAGGCAAAAGAAAAGAAGGATGGATAACAGCTGAAAGTTGGAAAGCCATTGATTCACAACAAGATTGCAAACGAAGACAATAGCAGCCATACCAAGCTGGCCAGTTATTAGACTGAAGAATATAAACAGAAAGATAAACTGGTCAAAAAGATGTGCAAGAATGACAAAAAGTTATGGGTTGAGAAACTGGCAACAGCTGCAGAAACAGTGGCAGCAATTCCAAGGCATTACATTGTGTTGCCAAAGAACTTACAGATAAGAATAAACAGAAGCCACCTATTAGTCTAGCAAATGGAAAAACTGCAAAAATACAAGAGGAACAATTAAAGAGATGGTAAGAACATTTTGAATCTGCAATAAACTGCCCCACACCAGATGATCTGCATGACTTTGGCAATGATAACCAAGTGTCAACAATGACTCTGGATGTGAACTTGGCAGATTTTAGTGAGACTGAAGTAAAGGAAGCCATAGCAAAACTAAAGAATGGAAAAGCTTCTGGGACAAACCAGATGCAATCAGAGTTGCTAAAGTATGCTACGTCTTCAATGGAATATTTCACGTCTCTTGAACAACATATGGACTTAAGAAAAGGTACCCAATGAGTGGAAAATGGCATCATCATCCCTTTACCAAAAAAGGGAGATTTTAGAGACTGCATGAATTGGTGTGGTATTACATTGTTGTCAGTCACAGGCAAAGTTTTCACCAATTAATTATTTAATAGACTGAAAGGAGCAGTTGATGACAGACTCAGACAGGAACAGGCTGGATTTAGATCAGGCTGACCCTGCACTGACCAGATAATTGTGCTAAGACAAATTACAGAGAAAACAACAATGTGGAAGAATCCAATCATTGTCAACTTTATGGACTTCAAAAGAAATTTGACCTTATACATAGACATTCACTATGGCACAGCTTGGCAGAATATGGGATTCCTCTAAAATTCATTACACTCTTTACTATCTGTGTCAAGACAGCAAGTGCACAGTTCAGGTGAATAATGAGTCCGCTGATTGGTTTGTGGTGGTCACTGGTGTACAACAGGCATGTATACTGTCTCCCTTATTATTCACAATAGTTATTGATTGGGTCATGTGGAAAGCATTACATGGAAACTCAGTGGGACTGGAATGGGTCGATGACAGCAAGCAATGTGACTTGGACTTTGCTGATGACATAGCTCTTATTGATACAACATGGAGTGGAATGCAATGACCACATCGTGGAGAAACAGGGTAGGAAAATAGGCCTCAAAATGAATCCTGAGAAATACAAAGTGTTGGCCAGCAAAGCATGGAATGACAACAAAGATATAATGGCTTCAGGATCAATATTAGATACAACAGATGACTTCTGTTACCTGGGCAGTTTCATCTCTCATGCAGGTAACTGCAAGAAGGAAGTTCTGGTTAGTCTTATAAAAACAAGTGCAGTATTCAATAGACTACACAAAAATCTGGAGGTCAAAAAACATTTCACTGTCCACAAAGGTGAAGCTATACCAAGCACTGGTGCTGTCTTCACTTATATGGCACTGATCTATGGCCAATCGCAGCAGCAGCCATGAGAAGCTCCTTATCATAAATGGTTAAGACACATTTTGGAAATATCATGGAAGGACAGAGTAAAAAAAGCGAGGGTTAGAGAAAGAACACAACAACAGAAACTTGAAAATATCATTATGGAAAGAAGACTATGTTGGTTTGGTCATGTCAACCGCATGGTCACTATCAGGATTCCTATACAATCCCTCAACTGGGAACTATCTGGGTACAAGAGAAAACCAGGCAGACCTCGACAAAACTGGAAAGGAGTTTTAACAAGAGACCTCTATAACCTGAGTATCACCTGGGAAGAAACTGAAGAAGCAGCAGCTGACAGTATTCAGTGGAGTCAATTTGTGGCCCAATGCATCATCAATACGGGGTGAACCAAAAGTCGAAGACGGAAGGACTATTCTTACATATTGCCACTGTAGGAAACGTTTTTTATATTTCTCCTTAAATATTATCCACCATTCAGACTAATGTTTATAAAATGTTGTCATAATAATAATATGATATTTCTGTAACTGTATTGCTACTTTTTTTCCTTCTTCATTCCATGCTTTCTCATGTATCCTTTTTAGTCCTTTGGTTATTTTTATATATTCCTTGTTTTCCTTTGCCTCTAGTCATGTTGCAAGATGATGAGAACATCATGTTTCGACTACTTCCTCTTCTCCTATAACTAAACCTTCTTATACTATAAACTAATGTATTTCAGTTTTATACACTCCCCTTTTGTAAGTCAATGAATTTTTTGTCCCAAAAGTTTAACTTTCCATATCTTATAACTTCCAACATTTTCTTATATCATTTTCTTTCTTTTTACTCTTGCCTCTTAATTACAGTTAAAGTCTCCTGTTATATTGATCATATTTATCACTACATACTCTACAATCTGATGAAATAAGCTTTCACTTTCTTTACAAGTAGTATAAGCATATAATGTTATAATTCTATATAATTGTTCTTTCCATTTTCAGTCTCCAATAATTAATCTTCCATTTCTGCTAAAGTTAAATTTAATATCTTCTCTGTATTGCTACAGAATATAGCTATTCTAGAAAACCTCTCATTTCCCAAATTCCAGAATATTTTCCTCTCCATAGTTTCTCTGCTTCTAATCTTTCATCTGTTAAAAATCTTGTGTCTTCTAATATAACTACAATTCATATAAAAAGTGTATATACCCCCTGTTAAAATGACAGGTTTTTGTGATATATATATAAAAAAACGAGACCACAATAAATCATTTTAAAACTTTTCCCACCTTTAATGTGACCTATAATCTGTACAATTCAATTGAAAATAAATAAATATGTTAAGGGAAACATATAAAAAATAAAAAAATATACACTATGCTGGTTGCATATGTGTGGACACCCTTAAACTAATACTTTGTTGTGTGTGCACACCCTTAAACTAATACTTTGGTGAAGCACCTTTTGGTTTAATTACATAATTTTGTCATTTTGGGTAGGAGTCTATCAGCATGGTACATCTTGACTTGGAAATATTTGCCCACTCTTCCTTGCAAAAGCACTCCAAATCTGTCAGATTGTGAGGGCATCTCTTGTGCACAGCCCTCTTCAGGTCACCCCACAGATTTTCTATTGGATTTATGTCTGGGCTGTGGCTAGGCTATTCCAAAACTTTAATTTTCTTCTGGTGAAGCCATTCCTTTGTTGATTTGGATGTATGCTTGGGGTCATTGTCATGTTGAAAGGTGAAATTCCTCTTCATCTTCAGCTTTCTAGCAGATGCCTAAAGGTTTTGAGCCAAATGTTATTGGTATTTGGAACTGTTCATAATTCTCTCCACCTTGACTAATGCCCCAATTCCAACTGAAGAAAAGCAACCCCAAAGCATGATACTGCCACCACCATGCTTCACCGTGGGGGTGGTGCTCTTTTGGTGATGTGAAGTGTTGCTTTTGCGCCAAATGTACTTTTTGGAATTGTGGCCAGAAAGTTCAATCTTGGTCTTATCAGACCATAACACATTTTCCCACATGCTTTTGGGACACTTGCTGTATTGTTTTGCAAATTTTAGCTGGGCCTGGATGTTTTCCTGTGTAAGAAAAGGCTTTCATCTTGCAACCCTACATCATAGTCCAGACATATGGAGAATATAGGAGAGTGCTGTCACATGTACACAACCAGTACTTCCCAGAAATTCCTGCAGCTCCTTCAGTGTTGCTGTATGTCTCTTGGCAGCCTCCCTGAACAGTTTTTATCTTGTCTTTTCATCAAGTTTGGAGGGATGTCCAGTTATTTGCAACGTCACTGTTGTCCCATATTTTCTCCATTTTTTGATGACTGTCTTCATTCTGTTCCATGGTATGTCCAATGCTGTGGAAATATTACTGTTGTCCCATATTTTCTCCACTTTTTGGTGACTGTCTTCACTCTGTTCCATGGTATATACAATGCTGTGGATTTTTTTTTGTACCTTATCCTGATTGATACCTTTCAACAAAGAGATCCCTTTGATGCTTTGCAAGTTCTCTGTGAAACATGGCTTTTGCTGTAGCAGGCAACTGAGTAAATGTCAGGAAAATCCTACTAGGGCTGCTGAACTTTATTTGGGGTTAATCAGAGTCTCTTTAATTGATAGCAGGTGTGTACCCAAAAACACTGAATGCTGTAATTAAATCAAAAGGTGCTTCAACAAAGTATTTGTTTAAAGGTGTGCACACACAACAAAGTATTAGTTTAAGGATGTTCACACTTTTGCAATCAGCGTATTGTACATTTTTTATTTTTTTATATTTTTTCCCCTTACATATATGCCTGTTTTTCAATTGAACTGTACAGGTTATATGTCACATTAAAGGTGGGAAAAGTTTTGAAATTATTTACTGTGGTCTAATTTTTTTTATATTACAAAAACCTGGCATTTTAAGAGGGGTATGTACACTTTTTATATCCACTCTAAATCTATATCACATGCATTACAACACTCAAAAATTCCAGTTCTTCTTACTATATTCTTAATATTATTCCCATTTATAGAAAGCACTCTAAAACACTCAGAATTTTTTTTCCCTTTTCCTTACAATCATGGTTTGATAAGTTCATAGCAAGCTTTCTTAATAGATTGTTCTAGGCCTACCTAAGTTCCTTCCCAAATGTGAAAATCAAACACTGTACCTTTTGTCTGTCAAGTCAAACACTTTAAACATTATTACAACCACCAATCATTAGCTGTATACATTCTTTGTCATCCACTTCCTTTTCTTTTTCTTTTGTATGTAACCCTTGAAATTTTCTTTTTTTATCTTTTACCATTAGAATTCTTTCTTCTTTTACTACCTCCCAATTTATGCCTTCTTTATGACTTAAATCAAAACCTTTTTCTATGTCCTCTTTATTGTTTTTTCTCATCTAATTTTCTACTGTATCAACTGCTTCTATAATTTATTATCTTTGATCATTTTCTTTTCTTTCTTTTCATCTTCCTTACTCTTATCATTTATGAAATCCATCCATAAATGTCCAACTTTTTTAAATTTACATTTCAATTCACATTTTTTGCATCATGTCTTATTTCCACACACACATATAATATTCTTTTTTTCACAGTTACTTATCAAATATCCTTCTTTTCCCCACAAAAACAAAACAAAACAAAAAATGTCCAGTACTTCTTTACATAAAGATTTCAAAAGTCCTTTCAAAATCTCTCTTTCTATCTCTGTTTGAAATTTTACATGTATGTTTTTTTGTTTCTCTGTTAAATGGTTCTATCACAGAAAAATTTCCTGAGTTCCAGTAATTTTTTTCATATTCTCCAAGAACATTTTCCATTGAAAAAACAGACTCAAATATAATGTCACTAATAACTTTTTGTTAGTATGAATGCATGTGCTTACCTCATGCGCTTTTACACCCAAAGGAGCTATTAAATTTTCCCACACTTCATACCTGTCCATTTCTTTGTCCTCTTTACTTTGAATCTTTATTACATACCTCCATTTTTTCATTTTCTTTTGCCTTATTTTCTGCTACTCCACTTTTGTATTTTACTTTCTCTGCATATGTTTTCTTTTCCATCTCACCACTATGCTTCAGGACTGAATTTGTATCCTCCTTTTGCATTTTCTACATAATGTCCCCCCAGGAAACATCTCCTTCATTTTCTGGCTCACTCTGCACCACCATGTCTTTAAGTAATCATCCCACAACCCTCCCATCTGGAGGGATGTAATCCTATACCCATCATTTGCTGACACATCTCCATCAAATAAATTTCTTTGAAACATTTCCTCAGAATCCTGCACACATTCTCTGGCCTTGATATTTGGTTTCTCCTACATTTCATTCACCACTCCATCATCTCCTTCTCACACCATCTGCCTCCCTTTTTCTGTGGCCCTCCTCTGCACCTGAAATGGAAACAGGAAGTGCTCTTCCAAAATGTGTCTCACTCTCAACAATGATGAGTATTTTTTTGTTTTTAATTTTATAAATACATATATACATTACATATTATTTACATATATATATTGAACATATTTAAAAATATTTAAATATCTCCATATATTTTCTACATTTTAAATATTTTCCCCACTCTATTACCCATAACCAAAACCTTATGCTTTCCAATATCTTTGCCAAATTCCATTTCCTATTATATTTAATGTTGTTAAATCTCTCATTCTATATTGTCCATGACAGATAAAAAAAATAATTCTGCCCATCTTCTTTACTCCTTCTTGTCTTTGTGCTCCATAATAACCATATTCTATCACATCCATTAACTGCTCATGTTTTAAATACTTTTTAACCATTTCATGTTTACATATTTCTATCCATAAATTCTTAATTCTATCACATTTCAAGAAAACATGTTCAGCAGTTTCTAGTTCCCCACACTTGCTACAAGCCCTATCTTGTTTTCTCTTGTATTCCATATTAGTTTTTATGGGCAGTTTACATATGGATAATCTCCACAAAAAATCATTATATTTCTTTAGTTTTTATAATTTTTGTATCTCCTTAGTATAGCTTTTTTCTTATTCAGATCTTTCCATTAGTCAACAAAATACATTTTTCCATTAAAATAATATGCCATTCATTTCTGTTTCTTTCTACAACCTTCTTTCTTATTTTACAGAATACAGTTTTATTTTGATATTCTTTTATTTCATCATTATTACTCTTTCTGGTTTTCTTTTTTACTTCCATTCCTTCCCATACATTTTTGTATTTATAATGCATTATTGTTTCTATCATGTTCTTTTCTTTTCTCATAATTCTTTGTAGTACTTTGCATAAGCTTAAAGATGCTGCATACACAATACGGCAATTAAACCTAGACCCCCTTGATCTTCCTTCATGTAAAGTGTTCCTCTCTTAACTAGGTTCAACCTTGAACCCCAAATAAATGAAAATATTAACATCATTAGTTCTTTTTCATATTTTACAGGTATCATATAAATGTTTGCTATATGCACTATTTTCCTGGCATCATAATAATTGAGTATGCCTTCTTTCTATATGAGAACCTATATGTTTTCCAAAACATGAACATATCCTTTACTTCTGTCATAACTTTATTCCATTGCTCCTGCTTGTATTCATTTTTCCCAAATTTTATTTCCATCACTTCTATATAATTGCCATTACATTCAACACCTCTTATTTTACCATTAAAACCAAATCCTTTACTTTTTTCTTTATTTACATTTAATCCATTTTTCCAGAATTATACCTAACTTTACGTTTACTCTTTCCATCCATAATGCATTCTTTGTTATTATCACAATATCACCTGCATAGGTATACATAATTGGCATTTGTACTTCTTTTGCCATATTATAATCTCCATTTTCTAATATTTTTTTTTAATTTCAATTACGATTATATTCATAACCAATGATAAAGTTAAACTACTGGCTGGACACCTCTGTCTTATTCCACTTTCTACTTTTATTTCCTCCCCTATCCATCCATTCACATTTAATTTCACATAATTGCTCTCATACACTGATTTAACTACATTTAGAATTTTTCCACTTATGTTGTATTCTTGTAAAATCCTCCACAATGATTCATGCTGTATGTTATCATAAGACTTACTTATGCCCCATCATTATTTTCATCTCTTCTTTCTTATTAATAATGTCATCAATTACCTCTCTAATTATTCATAATAATTCCTGATTTCGCTTTCCTTTTCTTTCAAATATATTCTGGTTATATACTTTCTCCCTCCTATATTATAATCTTTTTGCCATTATTCTCATAAATATTTTGTAATTCATGTTATTTAATGTTATTTGCCTCCATTTTTTATTTAATTTCTATTTCCTTTCTTTAATACAAATTTTATTATTCTAATGCATATTTCTTTGTATTTAATTCCTGTTTCTAGCCATTCATTCATTGCCTCAATAAACATTACTTTTTGCCAGTCCTCCATTTCTTTATAAATGTAGTATTTAATTCTATCTATTCCTGTTGCAGAATTCATATTTGTATTTTTCATAACTTTATTCAATTCATTTATGTCTATACTTTTTTATAAATATTCATTATCTTCTCTGTCTAATTTCTTTCCATCATAAATCTTATAGTCACTTCTTTCTTAACAAATAAATTCAATATGTGTTCTTTAACTATTTCATATATTCCTTCTTGATTATTAATTACTTTACCTTCCTTATCTTTTAGTTCTCTTATCTTTCTTTTATTATCTTGCACAAATAAGGTGCGGCCTCTTCTTTCTTTCCTTGTAACAAATATGTTTGTTTATATAACTGATTATGAATCTTGACTTGATTCATTTTGTATATTTCTTTTTCCTTTTCATATTTTTGTCTTTTTCTAATACATCTTTGAATACCACCTGACTTAACATCTTATATTCTTCCTTTACTTTTTTTTCTTTTCCTTTCTGCACATTCTAAAATACCATTTTATATTTTTCTTTACAATATAATGACCATTTTCATAAAACTCTCTCATATTTATGTGATGTCTCCAAAGTACACTAAGTTATTTTTTCTCCTAGATCTCTTTTTCATTTATCCTTTTAATTCCTTTTCCTATCTTAATATATTCTTCATTTTCTTGTAGTTTAATCTAAATCTCTATATGATCAGAAAACCCATTATAATTAATTCTTTTTTGTTTTACTTTTAAACTTTCTGAAATTAAAACAATAATCTATTTCAGTTTTTATCTCATTTCTTTTATACATCCAATGTTTGTTTTCCCATAACTTTAACTTTCCACTCCTTATAATTTCAATAACTATTTTAATGTCACAATTATTCTTTCTTCCTCTTAGGTTACAATTAAAATCTCCTACTACTATTATATTCATATTTACACATACATAGGCTAGTATACTTTGTACATCACCTCTCTTTTTGTAACATATGTGTATAAAGCTGTAGCTCTATATACACATCCTTTCCATCTGATGTCTAACACTGTTATTCTACCTATTTCATAGTATCTTAATATCCTTATTACGCAACACACAATTTTATCATTCCACAATTTTTCTGTTTGGGTTCTTTCTTCTTCCATCAATAATCTTATATTTTCTAATATTATAACTTCAGCATCTATTCCAGAACACTACTAATTCTTCTCTTAATGTTTTTCAAACTATTTACATTTAAAGCTAATGTTCTCAGCTTTTATAGAACAGTTGTTATAGTATAATTCCTTATTCTTAACCTTTCTTATTTTCTTTATACATTATGTTTTTAAATTTTCTTTTCCTTTCCCTAACTCTTTTCCCTATTGAATTATTTTTACCTATTACTTTGCACCATTAAGACTCTTCTTCACTTGTTTTCTCTATACCATCTTTTTTTACCTTTTTTGCTTTCATGAATAACCTCTATATTAATTTCATTTTGTTGTACTTGTTCTTGTGTCACCATTTCTTGTATTTCTTTCCCCTGTGTTACTTCACTTTCCTTTTCTTGTATATATATTTCACATTCTAGCCATGAATGTCCTTTATTACCACATTTTTGTATTTTTAATCACATTTTTTTTGCATTATGCCCAGTTTTTCCACATACATATTTTTTTTCTTATTGCAGTCATTTAACAAATGGTCTTTTCCACAAAAAAAAAAACAAAAATTAGGTCTTTGGTTTCCCTCCGTATCTTACAAAACCCTTGTCCCCATGCACATTAATAACACTTGTTATATGCATCACTTTATCATTTTCCATTTTTAAAATAACTCCAAATTCCCATGCCCCAGTCCAAAGTCCTCTTTCATTATACACTTTTGTAGTATCCAATACTTCCTTGCACATAGTTAATAGGTTAATTTTTAGGTCTACTTATTCAACCTCAGTTCTAAATTGCACCAATGCTCTTTTTTGTCTGCTTAAAAAAAAGGTTGAATAACATATTCAGATCAAGGATGTACATTTTTTGTTCAAGTTTTACTATAAAATTCTCCATGAATTGCCCATTTTCATTTTAAAATAATAAGTCACAAAAAGTCTCATTGTTAATAAGAATACGTGCTCTTACTCCTTTGGATTCACACCTAATGCCGCAATCAAGGAGTCCCATATTTCATACCTGTTTAGTCTCTTGTCATGTTTACTACTTATATGAATGGTGTATCTTCTCTTCATATCATTCTTTTCCTCCTCTCTTTCTTTACCTTCTGTCATGGTTTGTGTGCATGTCTTCTCGCCGGGTTCATCTTTTCTCCCTTCTTCTTCTATCTTCTCCATTATGTCACTCCATGATACTGCTGTACTGCTTTCTGGTTAACTTTGGTTTACTGTTTGTTCTAAATAATCATCCTGCAACCCTCCTGACTGGAGGGTTGTAACAATACATTCATCCTGTTGCTCTGCTTCCCTCTTGAATAACTTATGCTGGAACAATTCTTCTGAGTCAGGCCCTATCTTCTCCTGTACAGCAACCTGTTTCTTTCTCCTTTTCTCCTCCAATACAGATTTTCTCTCTGCATTCACATCCTTTCCTTCATCTGGTAGCGATTCTTCCAACTCCATATTATTTTCACCATCAACCACAATTTTGTCATTCACACAATGGGTTACATCCTCCATGGCTCTGCTGCTTCTCCAGGCCACCTTCATGCCTGGAACCAAGACAGAGACTGGATGCACCACCTTCAATTCCATCCCCCTATGCTGAAGAGTAGGGGAGTTTCCCAGTACCCTCTCCAAATTTCCCCAGTAATATACATACCATCTTGGGTCTCCCCTGAAAAGAAGCTATTGGTACTTAGAAATCTGTATTGTAGTTACTTATAAAAAAATTATAATTTACACAGATATTCTGGGTTCTATCGAACTAATTTGAAAAGCTAATAAAAAAATTGCTAGATATAATTTTGTACACAGTTCCTCAGGACACTTTTCTTTAGCTAATGAGTACATTTGAAAACATGAAAAATGAAGCTGGCAGCCATTTTCAGCTAATTCTTGAATATCTGATAAATGCTTAATATATTTATGTCTTAGTTTTAACAGGTGCAGTTCAGTTTATTAAGACTTTGTCTCAATAAACTAGTTGGCAGATTGTTCTTTATTCATAAAATGTTTGACTACAACATAAATCACTAACTTGCAGCACAACTATTTCAAGATATAACTATTTGTATGTTGTTAAAAATAGTTACTGTGTGAGTTTTGATATTTCTGGCAAAACTATGTACTGGTATATCATTGAATATTTTCAATATACAGTCTTAAAATGCAGACTACAAATATTGACACATTTAGTGATTATACACCTGGAGATATTTTGGTCCAAAATTTATCTTGTAATGTATATCTTTCAGAAGAATTAAAATGTTTTCTCCATGACCATATTATTTCTTTTTGTTTTATAAAGTACCTTTACTAGGTTAAAAGGCATCTGAAGTCCTTTTGTCTTCAGTTTCATTGAGGTTAATTGGTTGCACTTTTTGTGCCTAGTTTTTCATTTCAAAATACAGCAATTTGTGGGAAATCTGATATTTTTACTTTGATATAACAAAACAATATAATCATGACTTTCTGATTTTAACTGTTTCACGCCTAGTTTGAGTGGAATTTCATATCTCCTGACACCTGAAGAGTTCCAGTCTGGACAGCCTTCATCTGAGCTGAAATTCTGCAAATGCACTTTTTGTAACTTAGTTGTAAACAAATGTATATATCTCAAAAATGATAAAGGGTACAATAAATAAATAAATATGCAAACAAATAAATAAAGTATGAAATTCATTCAGCACACACTCCTCTTTAAATGGTGATATTATTGTCACCCAGATGTAATAATAATTTTTTATTTAGCAAGTAATGAAGTGACATTTGTAGATGACATTCCATTTTTGAGATATTTGTCACTTTAATATAATGCATATTTGAATATTTAATGAACAAATAAAACTAAATATCTGTCATGTAGTGCTGATTAGACCGACTATCTGTGCAAAGTTTTTTAGACACTGTGTATACTTTCAATTGATACCATAGAGTTCCATGTAAATACCCTCTAACTGAAGTTATTAATGTAATTATGAACATACAATGGGAATTAATGCTAGGTGTACTGTCTCTGCCTACCTGTATTAATTTGTTTCTCTCTACCCATGGCATTTTTGTCTCTCGCTCCTTTCCTGAATTACTTGCTCATAACTAATCTCCCTCCTCTCTGTTTTTATTGCCCTAGTGGATTTTTCCCTGTGGTTTTCTCCTGGCCACAGTACAGGCAGCACAGGTTTGAGGACCTTACCAGATACCCTGCAACTCTAACTATCTGTCCAGAAGCCACCATTTTAAGCTTAAAATAATACCACTGACGTATGTGTCCCAGTAAATAACTACTACATAAGCGAATATTTTAATTAATGCTAGACTTTATAAGCACAACAAGAATTTACAGTGGTTTTTTTGCTAGTCACCATGAAAAGCAGACACCAGCAGCTCCTATCCTTTCTCTTTGGTTACCCACTATCCTCATACTGTTTCTGTGTATATTCTCCTGTTCTGCACTTTACCCTTCCCTGAATTCATTTCTAGCCTCACTCATAATTGCCTTTCCTAGTGCACCTGCCCTATTTTACTGTCTTCAAACTCTTACATATTAATGTTTTTTTTTATGTTTTGCCCTGCTTTTGGCTGCTAGTAATACCTCTCTCTCCCCCTGCAAAGCCCCTCTCTATTGTAGCTTATTTTAACCATATGGCACTTGGTTTCCTTCAAGTAAATCTACTTGTGTAGCTTGAGGCCAGTGTCCTTTTGTAAGCTTACTTCTGCTCATATTTTATTTCTTTTTATTTTATTTCTGGTGACTATACCTTTAGAAACTTTATATCCTTGTCTCTCAAGCTAGTTTTTCACTATCTTTTCTGATTGTTTCTATGACTTCATCTTGACCAGGGTGCTAGCCCCGCTCCGTTCGCCCTTGCTACGCTCGGGCTCACTTCGCTTTCCTACCCTACCCCCATTCCCACTTACCTTTATACCTAACTACCCCTCCCCTTCCTGTCCCACTAACCACTACAATTCCACTTCCTGCCTATTGCCACAACCACCTTACTATTCTGTCAATCTTGTCAACACCACTTCATCTATACCACTGTCTCTCTACCTACTCTATCTGACCATATTTTATTCCAACATGTATTATTTTCTATCTTCTACACTACTCCTTATTCTATCTCCACCTCTTACCACTCCAATCTCTCTGACCCACTCCTATGTTCACCAACTTCTCACTCATACAACATATATCCAACTACATCATCTTTTACTATCTCCCCTAATCTCTTTACTACCTCTATCTCAAGTCTATATAAACTATCCATAATACAGGTTTTTAAACCTTCCCACAAAGCTAAGTCAAAACTATACAAACTCCATCTAGCATCTACTACACACTCTCTCCTCACTAAAAACCTACTTTATTCTGGAGATATCCATCCCAACCCTGGCCCCTCTTCTCTCCCCAAAACTACCTCTACACTGCCCCCATCTTACTCCTTTAACAGTCACCAACCTCAGTCACAACAATCATCTCCATCCAAATACTTAACTATTTACTCATTGAATATTCAGAGTCTAGGAAATAAAGTCACTGAGCTGCACTCATGGATAGCTCTCAATACCCCTCACATCCTCTCCCTATCTGAAACCTGGCTCAAGCCACACATCTCAAATAGTGAAATACTCCCACCAGGTTATAACATCTTCCGATCTGATAGACCTGTAAAAAAAGGTGGTGGCGTGGCCATCCTCTACTCAAACATTCTTAACCTCTCAGCATACCCTTCCCCAATTCCTGACTTCCTCCCAGCAGAAATCATCATCCTTAACTGCCATCTGAATCCCCACAAAAAACTTGCAATTGCCTCTATCTACCTTCCTCCTGGTAGCAATCTGCCCATTCTTGAAAACATCCTATCCTGGTTCTCCCACAACATATCATATGAGACACTTATCCTTGGTGATGTCAACACTGATTGGTCCAAACTCACAACTGACTCCCCCCAACTCAGTATCCACCTACATGGCTTCCACCAGCTTATAACATCTCCCACTCACTTCCAAAAAAATTCCTCTTCCAGCTCTATCATAGACTGGATCCTTACCAATTCCCCCCACCAATACCACAATCCCACCACCTTACCTGACTCCCTCAGTGATCATCTCCCTATCACCATCTTAAGACACTACTCCCATATTCCTAAACCCCACCTAATCAAAGACTGTCAAAATCTATCTAACTTTCAATTAATCCCAATTTAACTCCATTCTCCACAACATAGATTGGTCCATTCTAAAACACCTCCCCCTAAACGATGCTGTAAGCACTTTCAATAGCATCTTCATGAATACTCTAATCTCCTTAGCTCCCTCTAGGAAGATCAGAATGAAATCAAACCATGCTCCCTGGCTCTCCAAAGAGACCAGGTCCCTTATGAAACAAAGGGATCATGCTTGGAAAACCTGGACTAAAACTAAACAGCCATCTTATCTTCAAAAATACAGGCAACTGAGGAACCTTGCAAAAAAAAACATACAACTAATGGCAAAAAATTATACTATAGCTCTGCTCAACTTAACAACAAATCCAATCCTCAAAAATTTTGGTCAACTCTCAACAACATCCTCTATCCTGGAAAGCCCTCTAATCCCTCCCCATACCCTAACTCTTCCTCTCAGGAAACAGCTACCCCCCCTGAATAAACACTTTATCTCTTCCATCCAATATCTGGTAACCTCTAAGCCAAACTCTACTTCGACACCCACCTCTCCAAGTCCCACTAACACAACTTTGTTTTCTTTTGAGATAGTTCCCATTACTTACATCAAATCTCTACTACTCAAGCTAAAACTTTGCTCGTCTTCCACTGACAATCTATCCCCTACATTCCTCAAACTTGCTGCTGACTCAATTGCCTATCCTGTATCTATACTAATTAATCAATCTATTCTGGAATCAACTGTCCCCACCCTTTGGAAATCTTTCTTCACTATCCCTCTTCATAAAGGTGGAAACTCCACTGACCTCTCAAACTACCGACCCATTGCCATTCTGTCCCCCCTCTCCAAGATATTAGAAAAATGCATTCACTCACAGCTTCTCAATCGCCTCCTCACACACCACTTACTTACCCCTACCCAACATGGATTTCGTCCTCACCACAGCACCACCACTGCCCTCCTCTCCTTCACTCATATCATTGCAGAGGCCTTAGACAACAATAAACTCATTTCCTGTCTCTTCCTAGATCTCTCCAAAGCCGTCAATACTGTCTCTCATCCTCTACTACTATCCAAACTCGCAAGTCTCCACCTATCCCCCTCCGCACTTGCCTGGTTTTATAGTTACCTATCTGGCAGGGAACAATCTGTCAAATGGCTCTCATCCTCCTCACCTTTCCTTCCCATCTCTACTGGTGTTCCCCAAGGCTCCATCTTGGGACCCCTTTTGTTTAACATCTTCACCAATGATCTTTACACCTCATGCAAAGAATCCTCCCTTATTCAGTATGCCAATGACTCCACACTTATATCCATCTCAAATAACATTCCTGAACTACACTCCCTGACCCAACAGGCCCTACTATCCACTGTACAATGGCTCTCTCACAACCTATTGATTCAAAATCCCAAAAAGACCAAACTCCTACTTTTCCTTCCCGTTGTCTTTCTCATCACAAAACCTCCTTTTTTATTACATCTTCTAACAATACAAATATCCAACCTGACACCCACACAAAACTCCTAGGGGTCATTATCGATGATGAACTCAAGTTCAACCTACACATACTCCAATGTATAAAAAAAAAATACCCAGAAACTAGGTCTGCTATATCGGAACAAAAAATTCCTAACCCCTGAATCTAGACTTACCCTGGGCCAGGCACTCCTCCTCCCCTCCCTCTTATACACCACCCCAGTTCTTACCAATATCCAGGCCTCCACTCTAAACAAACTGCAACAGACTTACCATAAAATAGCCCGATTCATTACTAACTTCCCATACAACTCACACCACTGCATTTCTTTAAACTCTCTTCAATGGCTTGAACTTCCCCAGTTTCTGCTATCTTATCAATTTCATATGTTTCACTCTATTCTTTATAAACCCTCCCTCTGTCCATCTCTATCTTCCTTAGTCTCCATCTACATCCCATCCTGGACCCTCTGTACTTCTAACCAACAATTACTTGATATCTACCACCCAAAAAGGTCAGTAGGCAAACTACTCTACAAACACTCCCTTGCCCATGCTTGGAACAAACTTCCCCTTGACTTACATTCAATCTCCCACACCTCACATTTTAAAAATGAACTAAAAGCTTATTTTCTCAATTCCAGAACCTGCCCTTGCCATGACCCTACTTGGTCTTCCTTCCCTTTATGTACCCTCAAAAAGACCGTACTTTGTACCTCATTACACCTCTCTCTCCAATGTGTCTACTATGCATTTGCACAATTTTATACAAATAAAAAATGTTAATTGTTGACCTATTGAACTATATCAATGTAAAAATTGTTACTTAGCTTCTTTTTAATGCAACTTTAACTTTATGCATGTATCCCAACATATGTGAATCGTTTTGCTATAACTGCTATTATATCAATATTGTTTAAAATTGTACTTGTTTTAAAATGTATTACTGGAGCTTTTCTCCTCGAGTCTCCACTGAAAATGGGCCACAAGCCCAGTTGGACAAACCCGGGTAACAAATGTCAATAAATGTCAATAAATAAATAAATAAATATATGCCACACACTCATAATATTTGGTGGAAATTTTTTTTTTCTCTTACCAAGTTCCCCACTATTGACTGTTCATATGAAATACTGAATTACTATCTGTCAAAGTACACAATGTCAGATATATATATATATATATATATATATATATATATATATATATATATATACATATATATATATATATATATGGGTCTACCTGATAACACCGACACGCCAAAACACCGAAAACAAAATAACCGACACGACAAAACCGAAAGAAACCGAAAGTTCAAAAACATGAAACTTCACATGCCCGACAAATCACAATCCTGACAATCAGCAAAACAAATACCTTTCCCGAAAAACACACACACAACACAAGCACAGCAAAAACCTTACAAACCTACACTAAACCTTACATACACAACTATCTATGCACTAACCTTAACCCAAACCCTAACCCTAAGGTCCGTCACTATCGCACACTTACCTTACCCGCACCCTAACCCTAACTCACTTAATCCGCCCCTAACCCTTAAGTCTGTCACTATCGCACACTTACCCGCACCCTAACCCGAACTCACTTAATCTGCCCCTAACCCTCAAGTCAGTCACTATGGCACACTTACCTTACCTGCACCCTAACCCTAACTCACTTAACCCGCCCCTAAACCTAAAGTCCATCACTATTGCACACTTACCTGACCCGCACCCTACCCTAACGTCCGTCACTATCACACACCTTACCCATACCCTGACCCTAATGTCCGTCCCTATCGCACACTTACCTTAACATGTCGGTTTTCTCTGTGTTGGGATTCTCAACTTTCAATCATCTCTGTTGTTGATCTTCTGGTGTCGGTGTTCTTGTTGTCGGCGTTGTGGACTTTCAGCATTTTCAGGTAGACCCATGTATGTATATATATATATATATATATATATATATATATATATATATATATATATATATATATGTGTGTGTGTGTGTGTGTGTGTGTGTGTGTGTGTGTGTGTGTGTGTGTGTGTGTGTGTGTGTGTGTGTGTGTGTGTGTGTGTGTGTGTGTGTGTGTGTGTGTGTGTGTGTGATAATCATGTTAGTAATATGGTAGTATTCACACAGCTGGTATCAATGATAACTTTTGCAGCATTATGTATGCTTTCATTTCATGCCTTGAAATACTGCATATTCACCTTATGGTTTAAATTATTAATATAATTATTTTGATATACAAGGACAAAACCCATAAGTTTTGTGTTACTAAGTACTCCACTCATCTGAGGAGCCATTCATGACCTCTTTGATGACTGAGCATGTGAAATACTGAATCACAATCCATCCAGTTGCAGTATACCCAAGATATGTACAGAAATATGATCATTTTGCTAATATGCATATTTTATTACTGAGAAATTTTGAATATCTGACAAACAGTAGTACACAGCTGGTATCAGTGACAACTTTTGCAGCATTATGTAAGCTTTCATTTGATATTATGAAGTATCATGTAATCACCTTATGGTTTAAGTTAATATATTTATTGACATATGCCATACATTTGTAATAGTTCCATTAAAACAACTCAAATATTTTGTGGTCCCAAGCACCCCATTGGTATATGGAGCCATTCAATACATCTCTGGTGACTGGGCATGTGAAATACTGAATCATAACCTGCCTAAGTTAACAATGCCAGAGATTTGTATTGAATATAAATATTATGGTAGCATACATGTTTTGATTATAGTGTAATCAAGTATCCCTTGAGATGTACAGTATCAAAGCCCACCCACAGCCCACCTACAAGGTGATTAAATCCGTGCTTAAACAGTGATGTTGCACATACCCCATTACACAAAAAATCTGATGAAAGCTAAAAATAATGGGGGACAATTGCTCAAAAACAGAGACAATTTTTAAATATTGCTATTATAAACTTAGAAAGTTGATAAAATAAAAAGTTTGTGTTACCATGCATTTTCTGAAGTACATGTAGTCTGAAACTCAAATATCTGTCATTATTTGCTGACTTCAGTCTTCAATACATACATAATTCCTTTTTCCCATTTTTGCACATGGGATTGTGATGTTCTTTCACCAGTGACAATCATCAAGACTTGCCAGAAAACCACAAATTTTAGGAGGAATAGGCTATAAATATGAGGCTGATGTTACAATGTATGTAATCAACCTTACAGAACTATCGAATATAAATAAATGCATGAATTTATATTTTATTTACTTATTAAACCCTACAAAACTACAAACAATGAACACATCAATATATATTACATTTACTTAATAAATCCTACTTATTATGTAGGTTATTTTGTAAACACACTCTCTTCTGACTGGTAAAGTACCTTTTTTCTTTTTTTACAATGATGAAATTAAACAAAAAAAATTCACAAAGACTGGATGGGTTACTGTGATTATTGTTCAGGTATGTAATACTCATGTAATTGTTATGTAATCATACTTATGTAAAAGTATTGTTTATTGTTTTCATTTTCCAAAATTCTGTAGGGTATAACAAGTATTTGTAGTGCATGTATTTGTTATTAAGATGACCCTGCCTGTCATTCAGAAGAGGAATGCCCAAACCTGTGCAAACATTGCCAAGGTGTGCTCAGTTACATATTTTACTGCTGAACAACTTTCCAAACTTTGACATACAGTAACTGCATGTCAGAAACATAGCTGAAAGACATGTGCTCAATATATCTAGACAAAACAAAACAAAGAATTGGTGGACAGCAGTCTAAACATATAGACATTTGTGTCAGTAGTACTCAATGTTAAAGAAAAATACAGTGGAACAAAACATTTAGCACAACCATGCATGGATAACCTAGCTGTAAAGTCCATGTATACTGACTGTTAGCTTAATGCAGTGACCAGTATATTCCTTTTGCAAACTTTGACATAGATAAATGTATGCTTGAGTCATAGCTAAAAGGCTATAAACCATAAGAAATGGCATGGTCTAATCTGTCCAAACAGTGATAACATTATTTGTTTCAGGTACACTTCAACAAGGGCAGCAGTGCTGGACAGCGGCACAGTGGCGCAGCGGATAATGCTGTCACCTCACAACAAAAGGTTCTCTGGTTCGATTCTTGGCTGGGGTGCCTTCTGTGTGGAGTTTGCATGTTCTCCCTGCATTCGTGTGGGTTTCCTCCCACATTCTAAAGACATGCTTCTGGAGCATTTCTACCCAGGCCTCCGCTAAAAACAGGATCTGTGGAACCTAGTCGGACTTTCCTGGTCAACAAATGTTAAATAAATAAATAAATAAACAACATCATTGCTAGTGTGCCATGAGATCTAAAATTCTAGCTGTGGCATAAACAAAACTGATAAAAAATCATTGACACCTCTGCCACCGGAAGCAGGTGGGCCATACAGCAAATGACAACAGTTAGCACTTCTTCTTTCAGACAGTAAAGGCTTTTCACAACTTGATAAAATACTACAGTTGTATGAAATAGATTTATTACAATAGCATCATCATTTGAAAAATGTAATCTGTGCATTGAAGGTCAAGCAAGAGTTGAAAAATAGCAAAGAGCAAGTTGCAAATGGCTACATGATTCCCCCTGGTGACTTATTTTATAAACACTTCGGTGACTTATTTTATAAACACTTCCTGGTTCAAGTTATTACTATAATTATTACTTCATGCAACATAAACATAACATTGTCTGCAAATACACTAGATAGTCTCTGAATCAATGGATTCATAAGCCATTTCATCAATTGATAAATTCAGGGAAGGTCCATAAATCTCCATGTTTAGAATTATGTACAGGCAAAGCATACAGACTGCCCATGCCGGACTGAAGTCACAAAAATCAGCAATAATATTTCACTAACTGGGTTTTGGACTTTATTCTTTATGTATAAATAAAATCATACAGCTTCCTTCCAACAAAACTAAGCAAATATGCAGATGACTCAATACTAATATGTGCAGCCTGTACATACATATTACAAGAAGACCCAAACTATTCCTTTACAAAAATAAAGGTTTGACAGAGAAATGTAAAGTGCTCCTACATAAAAATAAAAAATAAACTAATGTTATTTTCTTATTAAACAAAGAACATGACTCTACTCAGCTTCTGCAGCCAGTTAGCCATCATTATCAATACGCCCCCTTGAAGATGCAACACAGATTTTGTTGGCATTCTGCTATGAAGTAGTGCCTGTGTTTTATTTTGCCAGGACCAATGGTGGCCTCTCCTCTCATTATCTTTTGATTATTTGGCTGCTACTGCTGGTACTTGTCTTATGACTCTGGGTAACAATACACACACCGATACACTGAGTTCCTGCCCATTCCTTCTAGCATCTTGACTTAGCTAAGCGTTGATTGAAAGCCAAAGCATCCAAAACTGTGTGAATGAAATAAGCAACCTAAAATAAATATCCATAAGCAAAACACTCTGAACTTCCATGGAATCCTCTCACAGGGAATAAGTAAAGTAATTAGACATGAAAACATGCTACCAACATATGGAAAATAATATCCTTAAAAAGAATTATATATACACACACACACACACACACACACACACACACACACACACACACACACACACATATATATATATATATATATATATATATATATATATATATATATATATAGATATAGATATATAGATATATATATATAGATATATATATAGATATATATAAAGATAGATAGATATATAGATATATGTAAAATGAGCTGGGGAAAAGTCTAAGTTTATGTCCAGCAATTAATTTCAGGAATAGTGACTGCAAAATCTCAAGAGACCACCTTAGTACTTCTTTATCTCAGGTGCAAACTTATTTTTCTCTAGTTATACCCAAAAGGAAATAACGTGGTATACCTTAGCTGTAATGAATAGTTGCAACAACATTTCAAGAATCCACCTCAGTATCTCTTTAACTCATGTGCAAACGTATGTTTATCTAGTTAAACACACAAAAATGAAACACAGTAATACATATATAAATAATTACATAAACAGAATGGACCTAAAATGGAACAGGTAAAACCAATTCTCAGTACTGAATGTTCAAACTGTTTCAAGCTGTGCATCCATATAAGAGACAAAGCAAAAACTTTATTTACTAGATTATGATGGAATGGATCCTGGGCTGATGTTTCTATACCCCTGAAGATCCCAAAAATGATGGAATAAAGAAAGAAAGGAATGTAAGATGCAACCCAACTTTTATTAACAGAGGTTCCCTACCAGCAAAAAATGACAGGAACAAGCTATTCACATCATATTACATCCGAGTGACACCTCCAGGTGCATCTGCAGTTACCTCCTACTGCTCCTCTAGGCGTCAAATGTTACTTGTTCATATTTGCATTAATAATTCCAAAATCATGCTACATACAAGGTATCAGAATATTTTATCTTGAAGCATACATGATGGCAAACACAATTATAATGATATTTCACATCTGTCAATGAGTATTTGTTAGAATTGTAAGGTGATAACTTCATTTTTAAAGGCACAGGCCACACCCACTAGGAGTTAAAAGGTACACACTCAAAAGAGTTGTACTGGAAGGAATGAGTTAAGGAAGTAAACAAACCAATTTTTTCTGCACACCATGCCGTTTGACTTCATGATGCAGAAACTAATGAGTATGTAAAATATATATGTAGAAAGAAAAGTGTACCTGCAGAAAATACAGTTAAATAAACTTATTACAAGGCCTAATACAGAAGAATGACATATTAACTAAGTTCTGGCAGTAAATAAATATAAGGAAACTAGAAAGTTGTATGGTAATTATGTAAAGTAGTGCGCCAATGCTGCTGTAAGGGCAGGGAGAATGCACACTGTGACCTGGGATGACTGCAGTTATAGTGCTTTGATGCATGCAGCAGGAGAAGGTAATCAAATGTGATTTATTTAAAAATTTCCTATTGTGTCTCTCTCTGTCTTTTTTTATTTTTTTTATATACACGTACAAATGTGGATATCACTGATATCATCACTGAGTGTGTAAGCACTATGCAGGCAGTGCACAGTGTGCTTAAACATTTTAGCGTGCGGTAGAGGTGTAGGTATGAAAGACTGATATTGTTTCATGACAATGGCACTGAAGGTGCAGACTGAAGATTAACTTGTGAGCTAAACCATGAAAAAAATGAAACCGAGAATTGCATATAATGACATTTACATGAGCATGCTGAAGAATTATATTCACAAGTAACAATTCTGAAAGTCAAAACATAGGTTGTTTTCGTAACTCATTTATTTATTTATTTGCAGCTGTTTGCCAGGAAAGTCTGACTGGGATAATATCCCATTTTCAGTGGAGGCCTTGGGAGAAAAGCTCCACATTGACATAATATGGTTCCAGTTAAATAAACTTATTACAAAGCCTAATATAGAAGAATGACATATTAACTAAGTAAAAATTAAGCTTCACCTCATACAGTGCGAACCTATACATACATACTGCAAATGTTTGGACACTGTAACAAGATGAAAAAGAATATTGCCAACAGATAAAATATGTTGCAGTTCAGAAACATGATATTAAACACACTGAGTACACTCTTTGGAACAGAGATACCTAGAATATATAGCCTCGGCAAAATATATTTATCTTCATCTAAGAAATAAATATTAATAATCCTTTTCCCTGAAGATAGTCATTATGCTGGTGGTGGAAGGAGGGAGGGACTAGTTCAGCCTGGGGTAGTAGAGAAGCAGAGTCAAGTTTTACTTGGGTAGACTTACTAGTAGTTTGAAGCTGGAGAGGTTAGAGATATTTGCAGAGGGATATAATTCCATTTTTAGTGACAGAGTATGAGTACAGAGTTTGGTCAGGGGATTTGTGGGGTTTATACATGCTGAGAAGATGTTGTTTATTAGATCAAAGTAGTCTATTAGGATGATAGGAATGGAACATAGGAGTAAAAGCAGGGCAGGGCAGGTATTGGCTTTGTGAATAATGTGTGTGGAGATAATTTGTATGTAATCTAAGTGGTGAAGAAGTACAAGCCAATTCAAAGCCTTAAGGACAATACAGTGGTGGCAGTATTGCTTGCTGGTGGCAAAGTTTACAGCCTTATTATAACATGCCCCAAGCTTATTTTTAACTGTTGCCTGAAGGCTGGTCAGGATGGGTGCACCATATAAGAGAGATGGGAGAAGGTAGGTAGTGGCAAGAGTGATTTTGATGGTGTTGCTAAGGAAGTTTTTATTCCTGTGGAGCATTCCTAATTTGTGATGAGTCTTTTTGTTATTTTGAACATGCAGGTCAAATTTAAGGTTACCATTTATAATCACTCCAAGAAGTTTTGTATGTGAAACTATTTCAATTTGAGTTTTGTTTAGTGAAAAGATTTTGAAATTTGCTTTATCAGGTGTGCGTGATTTGGTGAAAAATAGTCCCCCAGATTCAACAACCTCCTGTGCAAGAATAGTTTTCCCATGCAGCATGGCAGCACGCCTTGCATATGCATGAAGGCACGCTGCTGTGTTCTAATACAGACACGCGTCTGTGTGCGATCACAGAGGGCTTCTCTGAGAGCACCACTGTATTGTCCTTAAGGCTTTGAATTGGCTTGTACTTCTTCACCACTTAGATTACATACAAATTATCTCCACTCCAGAATTGCCATTCTGCAATTGAAAAGCAGACAGGATGTCCGCTGATACTGTAAGTGTCCACGGCATACCTCCAACTGTACAGAAGTTGACAAATAAAGAGAAAACATTTGAGTGTAAGACTCCACATCCATCAGAAAATACGCACTAATCCAAAACCTATTAGTCTGTCCACTTTTTAAGTTTGTAAGGGCAATATTTAAAACCTGTCCCTAGTTGTCCCCACATCATGTAAGGCTTTGTCCAGATTGTTTGCTCTAAGAGGTTGAGAGGTATGACTGTATACCCTCTATAAAATACATGCTAATGCAAACCTGTCATCCCATCAATGTCCTAATTGTACTGAAACATAAGCACAGCCCCCCCCCCACATTAAACAAACTAAAAAACATAAATTTAATAATTTCATTTTTTTTGTCAGCGTAGTGAGCAGGTGTGCATGTCCCACAGCTTTGCTTAGCATAACTTAAATATCTGAAGGAGCTAAATAGGAATACATGAGTGAAGCAAGCAATCTGAAATAGTGTAGTGGTTAGAGCTTCTGCTTTGCATACAGGCATTCAAGTTTCAAGCCCCAATGAAGTCTGTTCACTTTTATATGTGAAAGCAGTAGTAAAAGTAATATGTTTTAATAAAAGAGGTAGTAAATAATATAAAAATGAGTTTTCAGCCCAGAAAAGATGTGAAACCCCCATATAAACACAAGTACCCCATGCAGTATAGCAACACAAGAATAAATGTAATGAAAGCACATAGGGGTATGACAGGGAAGGTAAACATGAAATTATAATATGTCAGTAATGACGAACCAATGCCATAAAGCTGATAGTCTATAAAATGAAAGTAGAACAATGTTAACCATTGCACAGCTATACTTACTGGGTGTAAGCATTGCTTAAATATGAATGCTAAGCAATGAGTAGCCCAGCTAAGTGGATTTGCCCATTGGTAAGCACTTCTCAATATACCCCTTTAAGCACTGCCAACCTTAGCTAAGCGAGTTTGCACATAGCTTAGCTTAGCTTACCTCAGCATATTCAAAATGCTCGAATCACAGCAAAGGGCAGGAAATTAGCCCTATTTAAACCCCATAGGTGGGAATTTAGCCCATAACCATTGTAGCTCTTTCACTGCAGGCACCATGGCTGGAGTAAGTGAGGGATTGCGCTTTCAGGCACAGCGCTGGGGCATTAAGGAGTCCAGGGTCATGGTTGGACTCCTTGTAAAAGACCATAAAGTGAGACTGCTGCAGGGCCAGTACCAGGGCTCCCAATACAAAGTAGAGGCCTGGGACCATCCCGCACGTGATCTCACCAGAGCTACTGGCATACCTCGGACTGGTGAGCAGGTTCGGCACCATTTTGCTGACCTTAAGTGCAGGAAGAGGGATCTCTTGGACCAGTGGATCCAACATGCTCGGGCACAGAATTTCCCAGCTGTAAGTATCAGTATCAAGTACTGTTTAATGAAAAGTCCAGCCTGTGCATGTGATGGATAGGTATGTATAAATGTTTCACTACCTCCTGCACAACTGCAGATGAGAGGGCCGTGAATGTGGACACTCATGCCAGCAGGTTGTCAAGGCTGCATCAAGAGGCTGGTGAGTGCAAATCTAGCTTGCAGTATTCTGAGCAAATAAATAGAAAGGAGTAGAATGTCATCTGTCAGTATTTCAAAATTTGTATTGTTGGTACTGAACAAATGACGAATTGGCATATTACAACTGATCTACTGGGTATATATCAATAAACGTGTCTGTAGTTGTCAATAAAAATGAAAATACCAGATTGTTGTGTTTACTTTGCTATTTGGTGCTATCAGTCTATAAATGTGTATATTTTCTGCACAACAACTATGGCACTGAAAGCATTAAAAATGTGTGGCTCATCTAACAAAGATTGTTTAGTCTTAAAAAAGGAGATTAAGTATATGAAGTGTTACATGAACCAAGATCTGATCTCTGAATAGTGATGTTGTGTTGACCATTGTTTCCCAGAGTGTCATGTATCAAAAAGTATGAATACCCACTATATGACCTATCAGCAATACATGAATGTCAGAATTACAAGGTCAAATTGTACAACCAAGACAGTAGTAGGCAGAAAACAGGCAAACAAGAGACAGCAGTTTCTCAATAGGTCACTCTGATGAAACACAAAAACATGTTGTACTTTTTGCACAAACAGGCACAATTTGAATCCTTGGAGTGCTAGTAAGCTGTATGCATAATGTCAATGAGGAATATGTGAATATGTGTAGAAACAGTCAGGTATTGTTAACAGAAACTTCCTCCACAGCTCTGACAGGTAAGAAAAACTATATATTAGCTGTAAGAAGCCTGTACTTAAACACTGTGTACAACACCCACTATCCAACCCCAAGGCTGCAAATGACAGCAATAGAAGTACATACACCAAGTAGTCCACTCCAACATATGTCCCTCAAGTGTCATGCTGTCATGGCTAGTGGTCCTTGCTGCCAACACCCAGGGTGACTGGTAGAAACAAGGCAGAGTATGGCAGTAGCACAGACACACACACATTATGAGTACACATATGTAACCGTGACTATGTGAATATGGGTAGAAACAGTCAGGTAATGTTAACAAACATTTCCTCCACAGGTGTACCAGGTAAGAAAAGTTATATATTTGTTGTAAGAAGGTTCTACTCATACACTGTGTACAACACCTGCTGCCAAACTCCAAGCTCATAGGTAGATGTAAAGTGATCTCATACCTGGAGAGTATTGAGTAGAGTAGTGATCATTACATGTGTGAGCAATTGAAGCGTATTTGGTTGGTAATTGGCATTTTTCTCTCTCCCTCACTATATCTGCAACAATAATCTATACACATAAATCAGTGGGTATGTTTTTCACCAAACTTACTGTTGTAACATGTTCCCTATTGTTCAAAAAATTCTGAAATGTTTGAAATGTATGTCCCCTGTTTTAATATTATCATTGGTGGCCTGTTGCTATCAATGTAACCTGCATGCTGTTATAATGTCCACTGTGGTTCCATATATGCATGTGTTCTGTTTGCTATGAAACTGTTCCGAACTTGTTATATGGGGTCAATTGGAACACCCATGCATGCTGTTATAACTAATCATGAAATGTGTGATTCATGACTAACCATATTAAATATTTATACATCATATTATATTTTTATATTATAACCATTCTAATATTTACTAAAACCTCAACAGCATAGCATGTCTAGGAAGGTCGATCCCGGTGGATTCACCTGTCCCGCCTCATCTGGCTGTGGCATCGGGCCCCAGCACATCTGGAACCCTCACCGGTACCTCCTTGTCTGCTGGTCCTGCACCACCTTTGGGTGGAACAGCCTCAAGGGATGGGGCTCACCCCCCCCCAGGAGCGGGCACAGATGGGTCTATATTATAATCACAAAAGCTTACTTTCGCGAATACAAAGTCACACATAATTGTCGAAGTCCGAAAACAGCGAAGTACTAAAAAAGCGAAAATGACAACGTCGAACGTATTCCCGGAAGCAACAGCACCATACAGGTAAGGTAAACCTGACAGAACAAACCTAATGCAAAACACTTTTTAAAATGTTTTTGCAGGGGGGCAAGCCCCCCCGCCCCCCCCCCACACTGCCCCTACTTAAATATACCAACTCCAAGACCGCACTACAGAGGGGAAAAGGATTTATTTCCTCATCCCCACGATCACCCTGCTGGCCAAAAAATGGCCGTTCGGCATTCTGATTTCGCTATTTTCGCACTTCGCTCTTTTAGGACTTCGACGTTTATGTGTTGATGAACTTGTATTCATGAAACTCAGCTTTTGAGATTCTAATATAGACCCGGCATGGACAGGACACTGTTACTTATTCACAGGTGCAGGGTCTGGTGCATAGGGAGCTCCAAAATGAGTCTGGAGGGTAGGCCTGCCCCTCCTGCTCAGCCCCCAGTACAGCCACCTTTGGGGCCGTGAAGGTGCAGTGGTGACTACCTATGAGTGGGTACCTCAGTCCCACTGTATCCACTTGGGGGCTCATGTGCGTCCAATTCCCAACCACCCTCCCCATCCAAGGTGTTTACCCCCCACATGTGTCATATACCACCCCTGTCATCTGTCTTGTTTGTCTTGTCTGTATTCCTACCCAACCTACCTCCCCAATTATACCTACTATCCTTCCCCAACATCCCACTCTCACCTTAAAAAAAAGGGCAATCTGTTCCTCAAATAAAATTACACCCCATACATAGCTGTCCACTTCCACATGTGTCCACTGGACACATGTAATCCCGTCAAATTGGCTTGACAACACATTACTGCTGTGCTCATCCTCTCTCTCAGGGGGTTGAGTGTCCAAATTTACCTCCAAATATTGTAGAAGTGCACAGCTGTTTCTGTAGAAGAAATGGACGGCTATGGACTGTCCCTACTTCCATCCTGCACATCCCTAGCTATCTTTCATCTTGTTTTTCCCTCTGCATGCCCCTTTTTTCACCACTTTCCTATCACCCCTTTTTTTCTTTTCTTTTCTTTTCTTTTAAAGAAATTAGCACTGGGGGTAAGCAGGAGTAAGTGGCAGTAAGAAGTGGTAAGCAGCACTGAACGAGTTTGCGTGATGCTAAGCGATGCCTACACAGATTAACACCTGTACATTTAACTGTGTATTGGCATCAGTTACCATCATGCAAAACTGCACAAACCTGCTTACAACTGCTTAAAACTGCCTTAATCACCCTGTCTCTATCAGCCAGTGTGTTGCCAAGCAACAAAAAAAATCAGCCCTGCCAAGTCTCAAACACAGAGACCTTGTACACCATAGTCAGAGCAATATACCACCACACCATCTCAGCTGGAAGAATCACTGCTGCTTTTTCAAATATATCATTCAGTACAGGTATAGAATAGTAAGGGAAAAAACACTAGAATCAGCCATGTTTAGTATATATAAATATACACATATAGATGTGCATGGTGATAGATAAATATGAAAAAGTATATACATCAGATATATCGGGATATACATATTAAACACATACATGTAGAATATATATATATATATATATATATATATATATATATATATATATATATATACATATATATATATATATATATATATATATATATATATATATATATACATATATATATATATATATATATATATATATATATATACATATATATAAACTATAGATTTAGATATATAAAAGGAATTAAGTACATATGTTTATATATATATATATATATATATATATATATATATATAGATATAGAGATATGCTCATAACATGTAGTGCAGTCATATTTCACCACCTGTTACTGCAAGAATTCTGGACAAAGGCTGTCAAAATGGGGGGATAATGGGCCAAGATTAGGGACAAAATGTAAGTACTGCAGTTATAAATGTAGAATATTGCTACAGTAACAGGGTTTGTGTCAGCATACATGTCCAGAAGGGTGTGCATTACAAAACTAAAATGTATGTCAGCATTTACTGACAGAAATCCTGACATTATCACAGGGATGTACCAGAAAAATGGACAATAATGATTCTGTGGAACAGACTGGAAATACGAGCAATAAACCCGGACAGTCTGAAACAATCTGGCCGATTGAGAGGTATGCTCAGAACCCCTTAGTGCAACAAATCATTACCAAGCCTGACAAAGGGGGGTGGGGGAAGCCATGAAAATGTGGACATATCTCAAATACTGGAATAGATTCGCTGACACAGTTGATGTAGTAACAGCCTCATTTCTGTTCTAACATGTATAGAGTGGAATAGCAAAAGTCCAAAACCCAATCTCTTCCCAGTAGTTCGTGACATCATCTCCCTGATGTGTCAGAAATACACACTTATGGGGGAAGTAGCAAAAGCCCCCCATCCCG
>NC_056745.1:864447147-864509647 GCF_019279795.1 Protopterus annectens
AGGTTTTCCCATGTGTCCTTCTCTTTGGACCTTTATTGCCCCATTATTTGTGGTTTTGTCCAGATATCTAGGTCTCTGAGTTTGGGAGGTCTGCTCCTAGCATTTAGCAGCATGGCCTTTCCTTGCATTTTGTTGTCTATGTTATGTTATGGACCCCATGACACTCCCTAAAAGGGCACTGTGGGTGAGGCGTAGGCCTTTGGCAGATGCCAGTAGGCCAGGCATGCAAGATGCAGCCCATGTGTATCAAGGCAGTGCATTCTGATGAAGATATGTTCTCAGGCTAACAGGGCAGGGCAGGGGACACCCCTAGGATGGCACCAGTAAGTGGACTGACCATTACTGATACTTGGTTTCTGTTTCTATTAAGCCATCACTCTGGGTGACAGCTGTATGCTGCTTACAGATAGGTTAATTTATTTTTTATTTTATTTTACATTTGTTAACCGGGAGAATCCGACTGGATAAATGTCCATTTTCAGTGAAGACCCGGGGAGAAAAGCGCCAGAGTTTGTAAATATACAAAGGCAAGCAAACACATACACAGTCATTTAACAAATACAGAGCCCAGGTACAAAAACACAACATATTAGAAGTATATAGAGAAAAATATATATTTTAGCTGCAAATTGTAGTAACAGAACATGTTAGTTGTATGTCCAGTAATTTCTACTTGAAATAATGGGAGTGTGTATATTTCACCCACAGATAAGTGTAAATTTACAATATTGTGTTTGAGTATGATGGTTTATGAAAG
The DNA here is from genome assembly GCF_019279795.1 of Protopterus annectens. Taxonomy (NCBI): domain Eukaryota; kingdom Metazoa; phylum Chordata; order Ceratodontiformes; family Protopteridae; genus Protopterus; species Protopterus annectens. The sequence continues at coordinate 864,447,905 of NC_056745.1, forward strand.
AGTTGGGGAGTACAATGAGTAGTAGAGATCTTTCAGGAGTGTAGTAGAACTCCTAGTAGATGAGGTTTGTGTATTAAGAAAACTAGTACATACAGCAAATTAATATGCGGAGGTTGATAGAGAAAGTCCTCAGGGAAAAGCAGGTGTAGAAGGTCAACCTGGGGGAAGGCATGGGCATTGTCTATTGATAAATAGGTGTTCCTTTAGTAGTTGTTTAAACTTAATGATAGAATATGCTGAGGTAATATCAGGGGGCAGGGAGTTCCAGATTCTGCCTATGTAGTTAGGAAAGAGGGAGTCTCCTGCTGAGTTGTTGGTTCTGGTGATCTTGATTAAGGTCCTGTCACTAGAACGTAGTTGTCTTGGGTTTTCGTGTATTTTAAATAAATTAGTTAGTGCTGGTATTTTATCTGGATAAAGAAGGAGTTTTTTAGCGAAAACTAGTTGGTGGAAGGTAATGAGATTTTAAAGTTCATGCCACTTTAGTTGGTATGGTTAGTGGCAATGATGTGAATGGAAGGGAGCATTTGTGGCAAATCTGGCAATTTGATTGTGGCATGTTTCTAGTTTTGTATTTTCTGTTTTGGATAGGTTGGTGAAGACAGGGGCAGCATATAGAAGTGTGGATAGTAGCAGAGTTTGAGCCATAGTAATGTTAGTCTGTTGGTTTAGGTACGTTTTATTTTTGTATAGACTGCCTAGTTTTCTGTGTATGTTTTTGATGGTATGATTTATTTGCAGGTCAAACTTCAGTTTGTTGTCAGTTGTAACACCCAGTAGTTTTTGTGGGAGTCTGAAGAGATAATGGTACTATCATTAGACATAATACTGAAAGAATCAGTGTCTAAGTTGGATTTATTTGGTTTGAAAATTAGTAATTTCATCTTTTTGGGGTTCAGTAACAGGTTTTTACTGAGAAACCAAGTTTCAGTGGTTTTGAACACTTGGGTAGTGGAAAGGAGTGTGAGGGGGTTGGTGGCTGAGCAGACTAGTGTTGAGTCGTCAGCATGTTGTATGACAGTTGCATCTTGGGTGATCTTGTTGAGATCGTTAATGAATATGGAAAATAACAGAGGGCCTAATATTGATCCTTGTGGGACTCCAGTTGTAATAGGGAGCAGTGTGGATAGTTTGTTATCCCAACTAACTGCTTGCTATCTACCTATTAGGTAATTTTGAAACCAGGCTAGTGAGTCAGTGGCTAGTCCAAGGTCAGTGAGGGAGTCAAGACGTTTGGGATGGTTGACCATGTCAAAAGCTTTTGATAGGTCTAAAAATATGGCTGATGTTAGTTTGCCTAGATTCCGGTTCTGGTTGAATAAGTTGGTGAAGGAGAGGATGGCAGTTGTTATACTATGGGCAGGTCTAAATCCATGTTGGGTAGGAGTGAGAAGTTGGTTTTTCAGTAGGTATTGGATAAGTTGCTGGTAAATACATTTGTCTACTATTTTGGCAAGTGGGGATAATATGGCAATAGGACAATAGTTGGCAAGGTCTGTACAGGTTCCAGCTTTGTGTACTGGGGTGACCACTGCATTTCTATGGGACTGTGGGGGTGATGATGACCTGTACACACTACACATTTGCAGAAGCTATGCTGATATTTGCTTGACATTTTGGTCACATTTAGCATAGTGGTGTGCCCTGTCTTTGAGACTACAGGCATAATGGTATCGACCATGCGTCAGATTGTTCTGCTATACTCATGTCTAGGTTTGGACTTCTTAGCTTTCAGAGCCATACTACCACTGCCAGAGCTGCTGTGATATCACAGTGTAAGTCTGTAGGTGGGGATTTCATAGATGTCACCATTTGATGGCCTTTGCCACATATTTCCATATGGTTTTCTACAGCTGATCTGCTGGGTTAGGCTTGCGTTGTGTGTGGGACCCCCACTTTGACATCCATGCATGTGACCTATGCCCCCCCCCCCCCCAGTTATTTGGCTCAATGCATATACGGCAGTGGTATTTCTAAACTACAGCGATACTGCACAGTGTGGGTAAGCCAGTACTGGGCATACACTTCCTGCTTTCCCACATAGCTGTCAGTTGTCTGGTGCTATGCCAATAAGTCACACCATTCCCTTGCATGCTTGCATCTATACCATGGATATGCTAACAGAACATTCTACTCCATTCATTCATTGTTATGAAGACTGACTTACCTTGTGCCTGAGGCAGTTGTGAAGATGGTGTGTGAGAGCTGACTATGTCAGATGCACACAGTGCACTGCTTATACATGGTAAGGTATACGTGGTGTGATGTTTGGCATCCATTTTACTGTGTGTGGAGTCAGACAGAGATATCAGTCCCTAGGTCCCTAGAGTGTCAGTGTATGACACCAGTAAGTGGACTGAGCATTACTGACAATACATGAATGGAGTAGAATGTTCTGATAGCATATCTATGGTATAGATGCAAGCATGCAAGGGAATGGGGTGGCTTATTGGGATAACACTGGTCTTATAAAAAAAGAATCTACAGTTGTATTTAAATATGTTACCAATCCATATAACCCTGTACGAATTGCAGGAGTCATTACTGGGCACATTGCTGGTGCGGCAAAGAGCACTTTTGGCTGACATCAAAGATTGAAACAATAGTACTTTCATGAACTTTAATCATACTTTGACTTAGGAATGGGGTCCATTCCCATCATGGTATGAAAACCCAAAAGATTTGGCGAAATTAAAAAGACAAGTCTTGGAATCAGGGCAAACTTATGCTAAGAGTAACTCTTTTTGAATCTCGCCCAATGTCTAACAGAGATAAAGCCTGAAAAGAATGGCTTAAACTAAAAAAAATCCTATAATCTGCAGCTTTACAAAGAATTGCATAATCTGAGTAAAAAACAAGTTAACCTAGATAAAAATATATTATAGTCATCTACAACTTCAACACAAAAATGACTAGATGTCAATACTTCACCTGTTACATTAAGACTCAAACAAGAAACCCAACTCTTCTCATGTCAGTTTTCCACAAGAAATTACAACCTTATTCAATGCTTACTTCATAGAAAGAATTACATCCCTAACCAAAAACACTTCCTCTCCATTTAGAACGTCTATCATCTTCTCAATAACACCCAATCCTACTAATTCAGCAAACAACAGTTTAAACCAAAAAACAACATTCACCATACACACTTCCGATTTCATAACTCCTCCACAGCATACACATGTGAACCTAATTTACCCTCTATTTTCATTGCTAGCAACTTCTGTTTAGGATATGTCTTCACATCAATGAAAACCTTGCTTCACTGCAGCTGACAACCTGCCACATGAATACCTGAAGATAGCTACCATTGCCATAGCATACCCAGTCTCTATCCTTATCAATAAATCAATAGCTGAATCCCATGTATCATCACTATAAAAAATATCCTATACTATTCCTCTTCATAAATTTGGCATCTTAGCTGACATTTCTAACTTTCAGCCTATTGCAATATTATCACCTCTCTCAAAAATTATTTAAAGATGTATACATAACCAACTCCTCCACTATCTTCTACAAGAATGACTCAACATCCACCTAACATATCTTTCGCCCAACAAACAGTACCACTACTGCCCTGCTATCATTCACTGATACCATAAACAAATGCAGGGACTCATGCAAACTTGTTTCCTCTTTATTCCTTGACCTGACAAAAACTTTCAATACATTTTTTCATGCTAAACTCCTGTATAAACTGTCTCAACTTGAACTTCCCCCGTCTTCATTGCTGTGGTTCGACAGTTATTTAACTGACAGCTTCCAGTCTGTGAAATGGCAGAAAACTCTCTCTCTCTCTCCATAACCGCAAGTCTCTACTGGTGTACCCCAAGGGTCTATTCTTTATCACCTCCTCTTTAATATCTTTATCAATGTCTTTTATGCCTCCTTATGGCCAGCCTCTCTTATACAATATACTGATGAGTCTACACTTATATGTACATCTAATAACTTGCCTCAACTCCTTTATGTTACGCAAGAAGCTTTTTTTTCATTTGAGCAATGGCTCCATAATGTCCATCTGCTACTCAGTCCTGAAAAACAAAGTTACTCCCCGGGATTCATGAACGCTAAAAATTCATGCAGGAGTTCCTGCATGGAGTTCGGTCACCGAGCGATTCAGCAAACAGATGATCTGACGTGCACAGGCCTGTCTACACTGTTCTTGCACGGAAGACCATGTGGCATGCTAATCACCTCATTTGCTGATGAAACCCATGCAAATGAGGTGAATTAGTGATCCAGGAAGCTGCGGGTCTCTGTGCAGGAACAGTGTCAGTGTAGAAATGTGTTTCGTTACTAACTGAACACATTTCTGCAAAAAAGAAAATAGAGGCATGACAGCTCAAATAAAAGCATGTATTCACATCTCTAGGCATGCCAATGGCCAAATATATGGCCATTGGCATGAATAAATGTTTAATTTTAATAAAAAATAATATTTTTTATGTGGCCGACCTCAGCCATTTAAGCACAGGGCAGCGACGCGCAAACACAACTATGCCGAAAATAAAAACAAAAATGTGAAAACCCAAGTTTAAGGGAAATCTGCATTTTCCCATTATAGTCTATGGCATGCAGAATCAAAACAATACCAGGGAACAGTGGTTATTAAAGGGTAAGGCTCCATGTCAGTGCAGGATCTATGGGCTAAGGCAGTGGGGAATGCAAATGAGGGGAATGTTACTGAATCACAAAATATTCTAAGTCCAAAGCCTGCACCTAACCATGTAGGTGCTAGAACACGATCAAGTAGGCAGGAGGAGCAACTAACATGAAAAGGGAGTATGTCATGCTTGCTGTAAGCACATTGGAGCATGGTTGCCCGGGTTTGAACTTAGCTAAGCCCAGCTAAGCAAGGGGATGTGTCTCAGGCTGTATAGTTTTGTTTACACCGCCTACAGGGGTGTGCATGGCACGCACCAGGTCTTAAAAAAAAAAAAAAAAAAAAACAGGAAATGGCAGCAGTGTGTATATGTAAGCAAGGGGGTGTGTCCAAGGCTGTATATCCTTGTTTATCTTGCATAAATGGGTGTGAGTGGCACACACTGGGATTTAAACCACAAAAAAAAAGGAAAAAAAAAAAAAAGGGAATGGCAAGTGGAACGAGGAAAAAAAAAGGGAAATAGCAGAATAGAGGCACTCAAATACAAGTAATAGAGCTGGCAGGTGGAATGTATCATACTCAGCCAATCACACAGGCAACATCTGCAGCACACTACTATAAACTATGCAACCACCTTTCAGTCTGTTTTTTCCCACAAACTCTACACCACCGGTGTACACAGACAGGGAAATTTTACCTGACAAAACTAACAAAATGTTAGAGGCTAATGTCACTCTCATACATCAGTATGTGCAAGAGGCTCAGGGTGGTGAAGATGACAATGCTGACAACCACCCCAGACTTATGAGGAGGAGGAGAAGAGTGTTCAGGCCCAGGGTAACCTACCAGGGGCCACATGATCTGGAGACAGTAGAGCACTACAGGGTGGACAGGAACATACTGCAGCAAATTGTGGAGCTGTGCTGGCCTTACCTCATATCCAGAACAAATAGAGGGGAACCCATCCCAGTGGATACCAAGGTATGTGCAGCTATAAGAATGCTAGCTACAGGTACTTTCCAAAGACCAACTGGGGATATCATGTGGGTTTCACAGGCATATGGATCCAGGATACTCTACAAGTTCCTGGATGCCATGCGACCAGATGCCGAGGAGCACATTAAATTCCACACCACCCGAGAGGACAAGACCCATAATATGCATCTCTTTCACCATGTAGCAGACTACTCGGAGGTACTGGGTGCCATAGACTGCACCCACATCCACATTAAATCACCACCTGGTAACCGTGGTAGGGTCTACATAAACAACAATGGGTTCCATTCCATCAACTTCCAGGTCATGTGCAATGCCCAGGCATTATTGTGAATGTGCATGCTGGCTGCCCTGGAAGTTATCACAACTCCCATGTCTGGCATTCCTCATGGCTGTATCAGTGGTTTGCCAGGGGGGACATCCCATATGGCCATTTAGTGGCAGATGCTGTCTATGCACTGGAGCAGTGGATGATGACACCCATCAGAAATGCACGCACACCCACACAAGAATGCCATAATGAGGCACATGCACAAACCAGGATGATTATAGAGCGTGTGTTTGGGATGCTCAAGTCACTGTTTCCGTTGCCTTGACATAGCCAGTGGAACTTTGCTGTACTCTCCAGCTACATGTGCACACATGTTCATAGTATGTGCCATGCTACATAACATGATCCTGTGGAAACAGCTGCAGCAGGAACAAAATGGGGAAGGGCGACACAGCCGCCCACCAATGCCAAGGTCTCCACAGGCACAGAGGGACTCGGAGGAAGAACTTCCTGAGCCTGCCCCTGTAGGCAGCTGGCGGCATGCCCAGTATGCCCAGGCCTTAGCAAAGAGGCGTCTTTCTTCCACATTGCTCTCATTTCTGCCTGCAGATCCTGATATTTTATGACTTTGTGTCTCTCTGTATGCAACACACTGTAGTCACTGGGTGTGGTGATTTCAATGATCAATGCTACTTTTGTCTTCTTTTCTTGGACCACTATATCCAGTTTTCTAGAATCTATCTTTTGAACTGTCAACAATGGGTGATCCCATGTGATATAAACTTCATCATTTTCTATGATGCTTTGTGGATCATGTTTCCAAGGTTTCTCAGCCACTTCAATACCATAATGTTTTCACAATCCCCAGTGCAACAGTCTCGCCACATTATGCCTTTCAGTATACAGTCCTTCTTCCATTAGTATGTCATAACCAGCAATGAGGTGTGCGACTGTTTCCAATTTGGTTTTACAAAACCTACATTTGTCTGTTTCTCCAACATGATCAATGAACTTTGTAAACCTGCATGTACATAGCCCACTATCTTGGGCCACCAATATTAACATTTAATGTCTTGGTTTGAATTTGCCTCTCCTTAACCATTCCTGCATTCATTCCTGATCAACATGAGGTTCTTCCAGAAGTTGTCTATACTTGCAACTATATTTATGCATTTTCAACATTTCTTGCCTTCTCATCTAGTTCTTCACCTTATATTCTTTCTTTTGCTTTTTTGGCACATTCATTTGCTGCCTGATTTTTATCTACTTCTTGTTTGATTTCCATTCCTACTTGACCCCAATATGCTTCTGCTAGATTAAGCAGAGAAGTCATCTTAGATTTAGTTTTTGACAACCTGAAGTTGTGTTTTCAGTTCCTCATCTGATGAGCTATACAGTTTTAAATCATCGACAAAGAGAAGATGAGAAGTCTTTACACTTTATTGTTTTCTAGGAGCCAAATTATAAGTATGGCCAATACTTTTAAGTAAACAGCTTAATTGGTTAAGGTCAAGGCAGAACAGCAACAGTTACAGAGAGTCAACCTAGAATATCCCCCTTTGAATTTTTATCCCTGGGATAATAATTTGTCCTTTATTTATTTATTTATTTAACATTTGTTAACTGGAAAAGTCCGACTTGGAACAAAGTCAATTTTCAGCAGAGGCCTTGGAAGAAATGCTCCAGACGCATGTCTTTGTAACGTGGGAGGAAACCAGCACAAACACAGGGAGGACATGCAGACTCCACACAGAAGGTACTCCAGCTGAGAATTGAACCAAAAAACCTCTTGCTGTGAGGCAACAATGCTACCGCTGCACCACTGCACTGCCTGAACATCATGACTTAATTGTAAAGTGGTCTGCTACTGTTTCCTAGTCACTGTAATGTAGTCGATCAGTGTAGGGTGTATTTTATACATTTTTAAGCACTATTTTATCCATGAATGTGGGATACTATCAAATGCTTCTCTCAGTGTAAATGACTTACTTTGGTGTAAGGCCTATCTATAAAAGGGTTTACTATGGGATCAGATTCCAAAACATCTGCTCTCAGCCTGGTCATCAGTGTAAGTGGTGACTTACACCAAGAGCAAGTCTTTTGGAACTGAGATCACTGTAGCTTTTGTCTGGGTATTGAGTGATGGCACATGGTTAATTTTCACTCTTTTTTTTTTTTTTTGTGGAGCAGGGCATGGATTTTTAAAGTATTTAAAAAGAAGGTACTAAATACAAGCTAACTAATTTAGGTATAAACTCCTTTATCACCAACTGGATAGAAAACCAGGTCATTGATAGGACCCAGGAGGTCAAAATAGGTGAGGCCAACTCCAACAAGAGGCCAGTCACTAGCGGAGTCCCTTAGGGCTCTGTACTGGGCCCACTCTTGTTTAACATATATTTCTCTTAAATGGAAGCAAATGCTGAAGTTTTATTATTGACTAAGCTGCAGATGATTGCAAGCTGGGGATTATCATCAACTCCCCTGCAGACACTAGCATTCTTCAAGAAGGTCTATATCTGACTAACAAATGGTGGCAAAGCCATGGTCCTAAATTCAATGCTATGAAATGCATAATTGTACCCTTTAGGATGTCAACCATCCTGGCTAATTACCATGCTAATAATACACCCCTAAGACTTGACCCAGTGGCCAGGAATCTGGGTAAACACATAGACACCCCTGTATGCATCTTGTTTGTCTTGTCTGTTAACCAACCCAACCTACCTCTCCAAATATACCTACTACCCTTCCCAACATCCCACTCTCACCTGAAAAAAGGGCAATCTATTCCCACAAAAAAATCACTCCCCATACATAGCTATCCATTTTCCATGTGTCCACTGGACAAATGTAATCTGGTCTTATTGGCATCACAACTTATTATTGTTGTCCTCACCCCCTCCCAGGGTTTTAGTGTCCAAACCTACCTCCAAATTCAGTGTATATGCACAGGCGTTGCTGTAGAAGAAATGAGCAGCTATGGACCTTCCCCACACCCTTCCTGCACATCCTTGGCTACTGTCCCTACTGTCTTTCCCTCTTTGTGCCCTTTTTTTTACCACTTTCCTATCAATGCCTTTTTATTTTCTTTTGAAGAAATTAGTGCTGGGGTAAGCAGGAGTAAGCACTTTTAAGCAGCAATAAGCAGTTTTAAGCCTGTTTGCATGGGGGTAAGCAATGCCTACACTGGTTAAGCAATTTAGAAGCTGAGTATAAGAAACTGTAACCGGAAGTAAGCAGTGCTTACCTTTACGCCAACCCATGCAAACCTGCTTACAACTGCTCAAAAGTGGCCCTTGTTCTGCCCAGCAACAAAATAAACAGTCTCTGCAAAGCTCAAACCCAGGCCCCTACACACCATAGACAAAGTGATTTACCACTAAGCCATGTCAGACATACATAACCCTGATGTATTCACAAACATATCATCCAGCCCAGTCATTCAACAGTATAGAGAATGTATTCCAACATGTAGATATATGTGTGTGTAAATATATTAATATCTAAACAGATACAACATATCTATATATATATATATATATATATATATATATATATATATATCTAATATATATATATATATATATATATATATATATATATATATATATATATATATATATTATATACATATATAGAAATATATATGAACATATATATATGCAAATCCCTATATCTATAAATATATATGTTTACATCTATATGTCTAAATATATACAGCAAGTTATATATATGTAAGCGGATATATATATATATATATATATATATATATATATATATATATATATATATATGTATATATATATATATATATGTAGGTATATACGGACATAGTTATATTTATGTAAGCATATATATATATATATATATATATATATATATATATATATATATATATATATATATATATATATATATATAAGTATATATGGACACACATCTGTAGATAACAATGGGAAAATAACTAAAACATATATGTTCGCATGCACAGTTAATGGGGTTGAGAGGCCCCAAACAATATACGTCTTGTATGAATATGTATACCCCCCCACAGCCAAACACATCCACCCTGCAGTACACTACCAAGTGTTGCAGATCCCATAACCAGGACCTAACATGACATGGGTACAAGATGTTAACAGTACTACATCCCACCTGTATAATGTCAGGCTGGGATCGGTGACATATCATGCAGTACAGTCTGGTTCCCATAGGAAATGTACAATGTGGAAGCTATAACATCCCTAGGATACATATACACAGATACATCTATGCAGATACAGCTCTATATATATATATATATATATATATATATATATATATATATATATATATATACATCTATGTATATATATATATATATATATATATATATATATATATATATATATACATCTATGTATATATATATATATATATATATATATATATATATATATATATATATATACATATATAGATATGTGACTACACAGACACATGCAGAGATATGTATAGTAAGATACATATGTAGAAGGTGCACACAATACGGGACAGCCACTATGCCTACAGTTAACACCTTAACAACTGGACACTGTATGAGCCACCCATACAAATCCAAGTCATTGCCTGCAACATATACCCACGGAGAGGTTATTGGATATAACACCACACACAGGTTTGCATAAAAGGAAAAACTTTATTTGTGTACTATTACAGTTGTATATGCCATGTCATATAGCTTTTCAGACACTGACATCCATATAAACAGACTAATGCAACTGTGAAATGGTTATACTAATACAGTAGTCTGGAAAGGTTTACAAATGTTGCTGGTCAGGCCAAGCCCTTCAAATCGTACAATAGTAAAGAGGGCCACAGGATACCAAACAATCAACAGTAAGTAATGCAGGTGTATAGTCCAGCAGCCTCTATCTACACTCTGTACACACTCACTAGGTGGTAAAGACCTCAGTTGACACAATGGGATGTAACTGTTACATAACAAGGCATAACTGACACCATCACAAGCACACTGACAAACAGAACAGTCTGTATGGCAGGAGGCAGTAGGCCTGAATTAACCCAGTTTATGTTATTAATTTAAATATAGGTGAAATGTATGGTAATGTACATCCAGATACCTTAAGGCAGCTCACCCCTGATACCCCACATTTTGTAACAGCCTATTTTATTTATGGTGCATTCCCCCCAAGGCTCAATAATACAGGGCCATATACCACTGTTACATACACTGGCCTCTTGAGTGCATAAGGGCACACATGTATTGTGTAGGTGAAGCCCACACATATATGGCCCCAGCCCCACTGTACATTTCCTATTGGGGAATGCACATGTACCAACATATATAGCAGGCTCTACAGACATGTCACAGTACAGAATACAATACATCAGTGTGAAACTGCATAACCATAGCCAATGTGAATACAGCCACAGCCATGTATGGTACACTAGCATTATATTACAGTATATGGACTATTTGTTTAACACCATCCTCATATGTGCCACTCACACACTAACCCTACATATACTGGGCCACTACACAGTGTGGTCTGATGCCTGTCTGTGGTATGGGACATGTGTGTGTGTATGGCCCTACAAACGTAAGCCAATAGTGTAACATACAGTGGAGCAGCATGTTACATCAGATAGAATGGGACCAAGAACAATGACATCTACCACAGTCTGTACACAGGCCAATGTACATATTATCAATACACACACTGTCAACATTCACCTTACTTACACAGACCTCAGTACTGTACACACAACCACAGAATGTCCAGGTGATGCCATCAGATATAACCCCTACTATACATAACATGTGTAGCAGTCTGATATCTCACTGGCTTGTTATAATGATGTCACTAATTATGGTGTACAGCACATATGCACCCTTTACTGCATGACATATGTACAAAGGTTGACAGGGTTGTGGCTGGAGGCACATACACAGGGCCAATATTGACATGTTGCTGTGATAACCTCATACATTTACTGTTCTAACAGGGTTTGTTGCAACATATGTCCTATGAGAGATATGAAGTCAGTAACTCTCACAACTGTCACCATCTGCAGACTGCAATCCTCACACTACCTTCTGCAATTCACAGATAGGTGCCCTATGGGTAACATCTGAAACAAAAGGTACCACACACTGGCCAGTCTACAGATGACCCTACAGATGGGTGTTCCCTCATAAACATAGCACTGACATGGCAGGTATGAAAACATGTAGGGCAGCCATATCCATACACACCCTGTTAAACCAACATTACTCCAAATGCAGTATAGCAGCACTTACAATCTGTAGTCAGGTCAGGCACATCCCCCTCCTGTGTGTTGGCCTGTTTCCACAATGTATGTTGTTAGAGATAAGTCCCCAATCCATCTGAGATGCTGTTTGCCAAACAACAGATTGAGTTCCTGCTCACAGTGAATGAAAGGCCCAACACCAACATGATGTTCCTTGATATTGTTGTGTTTTCCCATGCAATTGGCTATGGGAATGTTACCACATCTGTTCCACATGCAATCAGCTAGAGGAGTGCTATAATTCGTTCAGAGGCCATCAGCTGATCCTGAGCATCACTTAAAATACACATGCTGCTGCCTAAGCAATGCAGGTGTAAGTCTCCACATCCACCAGAGAGGGAGTGAGAGAGGCAGACAGAGGCACAGAAAAGCCAGGGAGAGGTGGGAGAGTAAAACTTAAGCATGTGTGTGTCACACACCTACCAATACAGGGTATCAAACCCCTAAGGACTATGCAGTGCTATCACATGTCCATGCAGTTATTGGATGCGGCACATAGGTTACATGTTGGGAAGCCCTCAGAATGTATATGTGATGCTGAGTGACATCTGCAACAGGGATATAGTAGTTATGTGGTAGGTGTAGTAGACATGCCTGTCTGCATGAACAGGTGTCAGCGTCAATGTAGCCACATTCTCACAGGGACGCACACACATTGACACACTTGGCAGGGCCAGGAATACAACTCATCCCTAGTGGGATTGCCACAACACAGTACTGTGCAGGTATCACATGCAACACAGGGGTCATACGGAGGTTATATGTGCAAAGGGTATGTGGAGGTGTCTGACATCAGACAACATGCTTCAGTATGACAATGGGTGTTGTAGTGATTGTGAATGTGGTCATGCACATCATACACCACACACACAGACATGGGTGCCAGTACTGACATGCATGGGTACACTGCTTCATGGGTGTGTTGTAGTTGATGGTGCCAGATAGCTATACAGGGCTAGATGATGAGTATACCTTGGCATCAGGCCACATGACAATGGTCTGTAATGTGGCTCAGGGGTTTAGTGTCTGGAGTTGCCCACACAGGTGGGTACTGTATTCACCATCCAGTTACCTGGGTGACTATTGCGTGTGGCCTATGCTGTGCATTGCTTGCCATGTATGTGTTCCTTAGTCCATGATATAGACAGTGTCTGCGGTGTGCACACCTCCCACATGCATGTACAGTGACATGTGGAACTGTACATGGGGTGTCTGGCCCATGTTGTGGACACAGATTTTTATCATCAGATGTGCCAGTCCTGGCCTCATGGCGGGAACTGTTAATGGACAGCAGGTTGACCCTGCACCTGTATTGATAGCATGATACTGGTATTCCCTGGTTTCAGTGGCATCTGTCCATACAGGGCTTGTGTTTCAGGCATGGTATGTCCTTTGTGGGTCACATGTGATGGCACCACAGGTGTTGCAGGTGTCGAATGGGAACATGTGGGAGGTGTACTGTTGGTATGTACATGCCTATTGGATTGAAGGACAGGGTGGCATGCCCTCTGTAGCCCACTGCAATCACACCATGGTTACTATCAGTGGGCAATATGCAGGGCACTACCAACATAGCGGCTGTTGCCTAGGCAAGTGTGTGTGTGTATGAGGCATGGGTTGATGGTTTTCCCTGAGTAATACAAGGGTTGCTAATGTTGTTCAGCTGGCATTGATGTCACATATAGGGGTATGGATTTGCACCCCAGCCTCTTGGCTATTTCACATCTGTTATCCTTATACGGTGGACATTGTGATATATACTTGGCCTAAGTTTGCAAAACCCACTCCACATTGAGTCCAGTTGTTACACACGCGCGCGCACACACACACACACACACACACACACACACACACACACACACACACACACACACACACACATGCTCACCCACCTGTCATGTCTGGGATTAGAACTCTTACCTTACTAGTATATTGCACTACAGCACTATGTCATTGTAGGACCCGCCACAGAGACTACTGGAGTACTCCTTCCCCAAAGGTTTATTTCACAGTGAATGGCATCAGCAAGACTGCCAAATTAGGACATTTGAATTTTACTGAGTGTGACTAGCCTAAAATGCATTGCTCCCTCCACGGACATAGAAACACACACAAAACATCCACAACTGCCATGTGTGGGAATAAAGCCCCCACCAGAGTTCTATATCACACTACAGCATGATGTTGTTATAGGATGCACCATGGGGATTGCTGGAGTGCCCCTTCTGCAAATCTATATTTTGCAGTGAATGACATCAGAAGGATTGCCAAAGTAGGACATTTGAATTGTACTGAGTGTGACTAGCCTAAAATGCATTGCTCCCTACACAGACATAGAAACACACACAAAACATCCACAACTTCCATGTGTGGGAATAGAACACCTACTGGAGTTCTATATCACACTACAGCATGATGCTGTTATAGGACACACCACAGGGATTACTGGAGTGCCCCTTTCATTCCACAAAGATGTATTTCACAGTGAATGGCATCAGCAAGATTGCCAAATTAGGACATTTGAATTGTACTGAGTGTGACTAGCCTAAAATGCATTGCTTTCTACACACACACACACACACACACACACACACACACACACACATACTCACACATGCACACTCACACTTGCACACTTGCCAAGTCTGGGATTAGAACTCCTACCTAACTATTGTATCATACTACAGCTGTATGCAGTTATGGAATGCGCTATGGAGATTACTGGGCTACAGCCTTCCCAGAGGTGTATTTCTAGGTGGATGACATCAGCAGCCTTGCCAAAGTAGAGCATTTGAATTGTAGGGAGTGTGAGTAGCATAAAAGAAATTGCTCTCTACATAGACAGGGACAGACACACACTTGCCAATTCTGGGAGTAGAACTTATACCTAACCATTGTATCACACTATAGCAGTACACAGTTATGGGATGTGCTATGGAGATTACTTGGCTACAACTTTCACAGAGGTGTATTTCTAGGTGGATGACATCAGCAGCCTTGACAAAGTAGGGCATTCGAATTGTAGGGAGTGTGAGTAGCCTAAAAGGAATTGCTCCCTACATAGACAGTGACTGGCACACACTTGCCAAGTCTGGGATTAGAACTCCTACCTAACTATTGTATCACACTACAGCAGTACACAGTTATGGGATGCGCTACAGAGATTAGTGAGCTACAACCTTCCCAGAGGTGTATTTATAAGTGGAATACATCAGCAGCCTTGCCAAAGTAGGGCATTTGAGTTGTAGGGAGTGTGAGTAGCCTAAAAGGAATTGCTCTCTACACAGACAGGGACAGACAGACGGACAGACACACACACACACACACACACACACACACACACACACACACACACACACACACACACACACACACACACACTTTTCAAGTTTGGGATTATAACTCCTACCTAACTATTGTATCACACTACAGCAGTAGGCAGTTATGGGATGCACTATGGAGACTACTGGGCTACAACCTTCCCAAAGGTGTATTTCTAAGTAGATGACATCAGCAGCCTTGCCAAAGTAGGGCAATTGAATTGTAAGGAGTGTGAGTAGCCTAAAAGGAATTGCTCTCTACACAGACAGGGACAGACACACACACACACACACACACACACACATACACACACAGACACACACAACTTGCCAAGTCTGGCATTAGAACTCCTACTTAACTATTGTATCACATGGCAGCAGTAAGCAGTTATGGGATGCGCTATGGAGATTACTGGGCTACAACCTTCCAAGAGGTGTATTTCTAGGTGGATGACATCAGCAGCCTTACCAAAGTAGAGCATATGAATTGTAGGGAGTGTGACTACCGTAACAAGCATTGCTCTCTACACAGACACAGACAGACAGGCACACACACACACACACACACACACACACACACACACACACACACACACACACACACACACACACACTTGCTATGTCTGGAATTGGAACGCCTAACTAGTTTATCACACTACAACAGTACACTGTTATAGGATGTGCCACAGAGATTACTAGGCTACAACTCTCCCAAAGGTGTATTTCACAGTGGATGACCTCAGCAGGCTTGTCATAGTATGGCTATGGGGAGGGCAGTGTTTGTGCATGGGCCATAACCCATTCATCTAGATGTTGACATACCACATGCGGGCACACACAGGGTCATATTTAACAGGTACATTTATACAGCTGCTAGATGACTACTTCCTTGTACAGTCATGTTGCACAGCTAGCACTTGCACCACATAGTCCGTAATGCTGACAGATACCAATGGCTAGTATCTACAGTGAGTGACATCTGAACCTCATGTGGTTGTGGCCCTTTGGCTGTGTGCTGGGTGGGACAGGCCTGGATGGCTCCTTGTCACAGTCACCCTCTTTCACACATCTATGCACATCTACTTTTGGCTTATTATAGTGTGTAGGCCTGACATATATGTCTGTATTCCTATCCACTGTGTGTGTAAAGCATGAGTGGTGCATACTGAGGAGTGTCTGCATTAACATCTGCAACTGCCAGATATGTCTGGTCCACTGGTATTTGCAGACATGGCCTTCATTTGTTTAAGTGTGTGACCATGCCCAATATGTCCCTTCAGAATGTTGTTGACTGACATTGCCTTCATTTCTCTAAGTGTGTGAGCATGCCCAGTGTGCCCATCTGTACTGAATGTGTGGATCGAGTCCAGGTAGTTTGTACTGCAGTGCAGACCTTTGTGTTGTACACCTACAGGTAGCATACTGTTTCTGCAGGGTATCAGTCGATCATTTGGCAATATGGGGACAAACTGTGCAGGGGATAGTGTGTACTGTAGGTGATTGTGTCTGTGCTGCTTCAGCTGCATGGTACTGCTGTTAGCAGGTATATTCATATGTGTACTGTTATGCACAGTGATGTTTTCTGTCCTCATGTACTATCAGGTGGACATTCTTGCTCACAGTGATGTCTTTGGGGGGCAAGGGTGACTGCGGCTGTGCCTGGTGTTGTGGGCAGACACCTACGTATTCATGGTAACTTATGTCATTCTGGAGGGGGAGCTGCAGACACTTGGTGCTGGGTTTGTGTATCCGGTTCAGCACCTTGGTACAGTACTGGCAGAGGATCCCATACTTGTACGTCCAACAGCATGTTAGTATGGGTTTATCTTGCTGTGGCAATGCTTCACAGCTCTACAGATTTGCACAGGTCAGCCAAGGGCAAGGTATGGGCAGGTGTGCGACCACCCATGTATGTTTTTGCAGTCAGGGATAGTGTGTGCACACAGCTTGGTGTTGGACCCTTCACATTCCATGCTGCCCATGCTCCCACCACCCCCTGTAATTCTAACCTCTTCTGTACATTATGCATACATTCTCTGATACTTTCCCTAAGGGTATCACCCCATCACAGGTGTGTGTTAGTGTTGGTCCACAGTTCATGCAGTAAGACATGGTGGACATGTTACTGTGGTTTGTCCACATGGCCTTGCATATGGCTTACGTGGAGTGTGTTATGTTGTTATTTGGGTGTCTGTGACATAACATGCATTGCCATTATGTGTGAGACACAGGCCTTTGGCAGATGCCTGTGGGGCATTAGGTGTTGCTGCATGCCAGATGTGGCAGGTTGTTGCATTCTGTCAGTCCTACAGTCCCAGACCACCATACAGTATATTCCCCTGGGGTGACAGGGTAGGTGAGATAGGTGTTCATGCCAATACCTCCTAACAGTCTTGCCCAGGTGGTGTGGATGCTGGCAGGGTGTTACCTACTGTGAGGGACACACCTGCATGGGGCACCTGCACTGCATGCTGCAGTCCTCTGCTATTGCCATATACAGATGAGGTCTTACTGTACACCATTCCCCACAGCAGGGATATGACCAGAGAGGTGGCAGTGGGTGTTGTTTGCATGAACTGGGTGCATGTGTGCTATGGACAGTACTTGCATCTGACACACATATATGCATTGGGCATTCCAGCTATGCTTGCATGTGCAGGTACATTAGCTGTTTCCCAATACATCAGTCCTATCTCCTTTGTGATCTGTGAGTGTTTGGGCAGACAACACCACAGTATCCTTTACAGGACCAAATAATGTGATGCATACCTGTATGTACATTTCCAAGGGTGTGTCCATTTCACAGTGACACAGTATATACTGTATGTCTGGGGTACTTTCCCCTGTGTACTGCATGTATATGTAGACCAAAAGCCATGCCATGTCAGTCTTTCAGATGGTGACACTTATTACCACCATACATTTGCAATGGCTTACTGCTAGCTTGTGTTATACTGATGGGTATTGTGTATGGCACTGCAGTTGTGAGGACTTGTCCCTGTCATCAGTGGTAGTGGGAAATGGCGACCAGGCTTACCTCAACATGCATACATACCAACCACTCTCACATGATATGGGACACACACCAACCAAACACACACATACCTGCATATTGTACAGATGCTACAACCTATCCTGCTACCTTGGCCACCTCTGTGCATCTGTGCTCCACTGGCATTAGACCTACACATACATGTAACTACATTTCTACATAGGGTTGTGGGGGGGCACACCTGACTGTTACGACGTGTGTACATCACATGAGGAGGCAAAACCAGACCGTTACTACATAATTAAGTAGGGTTGGGGGAGCACACCTGACTGTTTCTGCATTCATTACGCAGAATTGGGGGGGGGCACACCTGACTATTTCTACATATCTATGCAGGACTGGGGGGCACACCTGACTGTTACTACATTTCTACATAGGATGGGGGGGGGCACACCTGACTATTTCTACATTTCTAAGTAGGATGGGGGGCACACCTGACTATTTGTACATTTCTACACAGGATTTGGGGGCACACCTGACTGCTACTACATTTCTACGTAGAATGGGGGGGAACACCTGACTATTTCTACATTTCTACAAAGGACTGGGGAGGGGCACACCTGACTGTTACTACATTTCTATGCAGGATGGGGGGGGGCATACCTGACTATTTCTACATTTCTACACAGGATTGGGGGAGGTATACCTGACTGTTATTGCATTACTATGTAGGATGGGGAGGCACACCTGACACTTGTACACATTTTCTATGACTGTACTGGTATGTCAGGTACTCCATTTCAGTCTGTATTCTAACCTATCATGCTGAATAGAGGCATACCAGTGTACTACAGATCTTAGCTTTGATTTACCTACATATTAGTTTCTGACTTCCTGCTCTTCAGAATTAATGTCTCACTCCCTGACCTGCTGTAGTCTGTCTGTGTAGGCCTGGGGGGGGGAGGTAACCCATAGGTATCATTCAGAAGCCATAGCACAGCCTTTGTTTGTGTTTGTCTACACCTGTCTGGCTGGCTGTGACTGTTGTTGGGTATGTGAACCCCCTTGACCAGCATGTGTGAGTCACTTACCTTGTGGGTGTCCCAGTATTGAGGGTAGTGCTGCAGGGCTGCCTATGTTGGATGCACATAGTACACTCCCTGTGTGGCCTTGCACCGTGCTGTTCCTACTGCAGCTGTTTCTGCAGGATCATATTGTGTAGCATGGCACATACGATGACAACTTGGGTACATGTAGCTGGTGAGTACTGCAAGGCTCCACCGGATGTGTCCAGGCACTGGAACCATGATTTGAGCATCCCAAACACATGTTCTACTACAGTTCTGGTCTGCGCATGTGCCTCATTATGGAGTTCTTGTTCGGGTGTGTGTACATTTCTGATGGGTGTCATCAGCCATGGCTCAAGTGCGTATCCAGCATCCCCCAATAGGTTATTGTGAGGGATGTCTCCAGTGGCAAATCTCTGGTACAGCTGCATCAGATGCCAGATGTGGGAATCGTGATAGCTTCCAGGACAGCCAGCTCACACATTTATTATTATGCCCTGGGCATCGCACACAACCTGGCAGTTGATGGAGGGGATGCCCTTGCGGTTGATGTAGACCATACCCCACATACCAGGTGGTGCTTTGATGCATATGTGTGTGTAGTCTATAGCACCTACTGCCTCAGAGTATTCTGCTATTTGGTGGAACAGTTGCATATTGCTGGCCATCGCCTCACGGCTGTTGGGGAAATATACGTGCTCACCGACATGTGCTGACATGGCATCTAGGAACTGGTGGAGTAACCTGGATGCTGATGCCTGTGAGATCCCCATCATATCCCCAGTTGACCTTTGTAAGGTACCTATAGCTAGTGTTCTTAGGCCTACACATACATTGGCATCCACTGGGATGGGTTCCCCTCCATTAGTTCTGAGTGTCAGGCGTGGCCGGCACAGCTCAACAATTTGCTGTAGGAGGTCCCTGTCCACCCTATAGTGCTCCACTATCTCCAGCTCATGCAGATCCTGGTAGGTTACCCTGTGTCTGCACACTCTTCTCCATCTCCTCACTGTGAGTTGGTCGACAGCATTCACACCCTCACCACCCTCAGCCTCTTCCACAAGTTGTTGTATGATAGCTATTGCAGCCCCTATCATTTTGTTGTTTTGTTTGTTAAAAGTTCTCCACTTGTATACACTGGTGGTGTAGAGTATGGGAAAATCCAGAGGGGAAGGTGTTTGCATAGTTTACAGTAGTGTTCTGGGCTGGGCTGGTCTGCTGCCTGTGTAATTGGCTGATTCTGATACATTTCACCTGCCAGCTTTGCTAGTTCTCCTTGATTATCTTCCTACTGTTGTTTTCCCTTCCCATTGCCTTCCTGTTTAAGCCCGGGGGTGCGCCTTGCAAACAGAGTGCTCAAATGTGCACAGAGCTGCTATTTCCCGGTTTAACTTTTTTTTTTCCTTTAAGATCCAGTGTGCGGCACGCACACCCGCTTAGGCAATGTAAAGAGTGCTAGGCAGACTCAGACACACTCTCTTGCTAGGAACAAACCAGAGCCACAGGGCTCCAATTCACTTACAGTATGCCTAACACCCCCCATGATGTCAGCTAACTCCTAGGCTTGCACCAAGCTATTCCTACTCTTACACTGTTGGGACCTGACTAGCATGCTGGGGAAAACTGGGATTCACTATCATTCCCCTCATTTGCATAAGATTGCCTGCTAATGCATAGTTACATGTCTCACACTGAGCCTCTCCCCTTAGCAGCCACTACTCACTGGCCATGTTGTCTTCTGCCTGCCATTGACTTTCATGGCAGAATAGTGATTTTAGTTAGAAGGCTTATTTTAGGTTTATTTTATTATTCCCTCCTATGCAGTTTGCACGTCGCTGCCCTACGTTTAAACAGCCGAGATCAGCTAAAAAAAATAAATGTTGATTTTTTTCATTTTGTAAGCTGTTTGCATTGCCAATGGCCTTATACTTGGCCATTGGCATGCTTCCTGACTAATATGCTGCCTTTATTTGGAGCTGTCAAGGCTCCATTTTGGATTTTGCGGCAATGTACTCGCTTACTAACCGAGTACATTTCTGCAGATTACACTAGTCCTGCACAGCCAGTATCAAGCTTCCTGGATCACAATTTCACCTCATTTGCATGGATTTCTCCTGCAAATGGGGTGATTTGCATACAGGGGCTTAGTCCGTGCAGGACTAGTGCAGGAGTGCTCGTGCATGCCCCTGTAGGCTGTTCCTGGATCGCACGGCAGACATATTGCCTGCTAGAGCTCCTGCACTAATCCTGCACACCGTGCAAGGCATGCAGAATCCAGGGGTTGAAAATGAAAACACTTTAGATAGTGATTTATTGTGGTACAAGTTCAAATACTGCCGCATATTTTCAAGCATAGACCAAACCATTATTAAACTAGGGGACACTAAAATAAAGAAAATGGAGAGAGACAGATGTGACTATGAAAATGTCTGTGCTTATCCTGCCCCACCATCTTTAAATGGGAGAAATAATTTAACTGTGAACTCTAATAATGACAAGAATAACTACCCTAGTTCACAAACACAAGAGACTAGTACACACATCCCCCAGGGGGTGCAAACAATAGTTCTGAACCTCCCCCTGTAAGAAGGAGTGATAGGTTACATGAGCAACAAGAGAATAATGCTCAACAAACATGTTATCATAACCAATGGAATAACCAGGATTTTCACCAGGAACAGAGGATTGGCCAATCAAGCTTTCAAGGAGGGCCTCAGAGGAATCAATGCACCTGGAAACAGAATCAGCACCGCAGGCAACACAGGTGGTAGATATGCCAGGAGGCTCTAACTTACAGTCCAAACTGAACATTTTAACCAATACCGACCAAGACTTTAGGATTTACAACTATTCCACGTTGAACATAGAAAGTGAGCTTATTGACGTATTGGCAAAATGTACACAATTTGTTCCAGCAACCCGTGCAGATCTATCAAGAAAGTACAGTTGTGTACTCTTACCATAAATGTAGATGTTCGAGTGTATTCACTGTTGCAGTCATCACCTGTTGGTTATCCCTGCTGTGGTAGCCCTCAGCCTGCCTGAATACCAGAGTCAATATTTTTCTGTGTCGGCTGCTGTCGCATGCTGTCTGACATCAGGTCATCAGTGCTATAAAGGAGAGTTTTTCTTGCCCTAACACATCAGAGGCCCAAGTAAATATAGTAAAGGGGTCTTGGTGGCTAAAAGTCACATTTTGAAACTTATGTCTCCCTAATAAAAGAAGCTATAAGGGGGAAGGAGGATGGGAAACCAGGAATGCAACAATGAATACACTCAAACATCTACATTTATGGTAAGTGTACACAACTGTACTATGTTCTTCATGTTTCACTGTTGCAGTCATCACCTGTGGGAGTATTCCCAAAGCTGAGGATAGGGGTGGTAGGCTTAGTAAGATACCTAGGAATGGGTCAGCATGCCCTGCAGAACTGCAGAGGCAAACCCTGCCCTAGCCTTAGAAAATAGAGGTATGTGATAACGTTTGGTAAAGGTATGGACAGAAGTCCAGGTGGCAACTTCCAGGATGTCCCTGGTGGGAACTCCTCTGAGGAATGCTGTGGAAGTGAAGGCTGCCCTAGTGGAATGGGTTCTAATAGACTTGGGGGGGGGGGGTTCCATGCAATCTGTAGCAGAAATGGATACAGTGTGATATCCATTTGAAAATGGTTTGTTTGGCAATGGGCTTCCCCTCTGCCTTTGGGGCAAAGATTACAAGTAGTTGGTTCATTTTCCTGAAAGGTGTGGTACAGTCCAGATAGTATCTGAGCTGCCTATCCATGACTAGTGAGTGCAGAATTCTCTCTCCCTTGTTTTGAGGGTTAAGAAAGAAGGTGGGTAGATGTATGGCCTGATGAGAGTTACATTAGATACCACCTTGGGTATAAAGGAGGGATTTGCCCTCAGGGAGACCCTGTCTGCATGGAAGATGATGAAGGGCTCAATTGCCATCAGTGTCTGAAGTTCTGAAACTCTCCTGGCTGAGGTGATAGCTAGGAGAAAAGCAGTCTTCTATAAGAAGAATCTTAGCTCTGCTGAAGCAGCAGGTTCGAAGGGTGGTAAAGTACGTTTTTCCAAAACATAATTCAGGTCCCAGGCTGGAGTGGGTGGCCTTCTGGGAGGTCTGATATTAGAAGCCCCTCTGAGGAATTGTTTAATCAAAGCATGGAAGAACAGGGGCTGTTCTGTATTAAAATGAGCTGAGATGGCTGAGGAATGGATTTTAATAGAGGAGAAGGAGAGGCCACTATTATGTAGCTCCGCTAGGTAGTCCAGGATAAGAGGGATGGAAGGTTATGAGGTATTGTCCCTTCTGGACTGGATCCAGGAGCAACATTTTTTCCATTTTCCTGCCTAAGATTTTCTGGTGCTGGGCCTTCTGGCCTCTGTGATAATGTCTAGGACCTATTTGCTTAACAGGGGACCCTTGTTTGCCTTTAGAGTATTAGCCATGCTGATAGACTGAGAGTCTATAAGTCTGGGTGCAGCATTTCCCCCCACCTGAGTTAAGAGGTCTGAAATTAGGGGAAGCTGCCTGGGAGGGTGTAAGGTCAGGCTGCACAGTAAGGGGTATCAATGTTGTCTTGGCCAGTCTGGAGCAAAGAGGAAGGCTTTCGGTCTCTCCTTCCTTATTTTGATCAGTACCTTTGGAATAAGAGGCAGAGAAGGGAATGTGTACACAAAGAGGGTGTTCCAGGGGAAGGTCAATGCATCCACCTTCCACACTAGGTGGTGATACTCCCTGGTACAGATTTTTTTCAGATGATGGTTGAGGTGTGAAGCAAAGAGATTCACCTCCAGAGTCCCCCAATCCTGAGTGACCTCTAAAAAGATTTTTCTGTGGAGCTGCCATTCATTGGGGTCCAGTAAGCTTCTGCTTAAGTGGTCTGCCAGGGTGTTGTTGAGCACTGGTAGGTATTGGGCTATCAGGTGTAGTCCCATGGAAGAGACTGTCAGCCATACGTTCATGGCTAGCCTGCACAGAGGGTAAGATTAGGTCCCTCTCTGTTTGTTGATGTACCACATTACTGTGGTGTTGTCTGTTTTGATAAGGAAAACCCTGGGCTTGAGATGGGGTTTGAAGAAAGTCAGAGCCTTTAGTACTGCCATAATTTCCTTCAGGTTGATGTGTAAGGGAAGGTGCTGTGCATCCCAAAGACCTTGGGTGCACCTGCCTTCTAGATGAGTGCCCCAAGCTGTGTATGAGGTGTCAGTGGTAATGGTCTGCTTGGTTGGGTAAAGGGTGAAGGAAAGACCCTTGTTCTGAGCACAGGACCTTGCCCACCTGAGAAACTTGGCCCTTATACATGGGATCAGAGAAAGAGAGGTCTCTAGAGGCTGAGAGTGCTAACATCAAAGGTTCTTAAGGTACCACTGAAGTTTTATCATGTGAAGCCTGGCCAGAGGAATTAGAAGGATGCAAGATGCCATGTACCCCAAGGCTTAGAGGAACTTCCTGGCAGTGAGATGAGTTCTGGAAGCCAGCTGGGTGAAATAGAGAGGCAAGAAGTTCTGCTTTTCTGGGAATAGGAAGGCCATTTGGGATGCTGTGTCCAGCAGTGCTCCTAAGAAAATTATCTTCCTGGGGGGTGTTTGCTTTGATTTCCTCTCGTTGATGGTGTGCCCTAAGGAAGTTAGGAGGATTCTGACAAAGAGGAGGTCCTTGAGGAGCTTTTCTTTGCAGTCTGCCTGAATGAGGCAGTCATCCAGATAAGGGTAAATTTGTATATTTTTCTGCTAGCAGAAGGCCATAGCCGGGGGTAAGCATTTGGTGAATACCCTGGGAGCAGTAGATACACCAAAGGGTAGTGCAGAGAACTGAAAGTGTTGTGAGTCTGCTCTGAAGCAAAGGAATTTCCTGCAGGATTCCATTATGGGGATATGGAGGTAGGCATCTTTTAGATCTAGGGTTACTAACCAGGCATTTTTTGTCAGCATAGGCAGCAGCTGCTGTAAGGTTAGCATTTTGAATTTGGGGACCACCAGGAAGGTGTTCAGAATGGATAGATCCAGGATGGGCTGCCAAGTGACCTCTTTTCTGGGAACCAGGAATAGTCTGGAATAAAAGCCTTTGCCTGTTTGATCTGAGGGGGCAGGTTCTACTGCCCCTTGGGATATGAGAGTTTGGACTTGTTTCAATGCCTCTGGCCATTGATTTGGAGGTAAATCTGGGTACCCTCTTAGAATTGGGAGTTCATTGAAGGAGAATTTGTATCCCTGAAAAATGATCTTTAAGATCCATTGGTCCTTTGTTACAGAGAGACAATTTGTTTTGCAGAGGGAGAGCCTTCCTCCTAGTTTTTTGTGAATGAAGAGGGGGGGAGAGGGAGTCAATGAGAATTTCTGCCATAGAGGGATGGCTTAGAACTCCCTGCCTTTGGAGTGGGAGTGTTCCACTCCTTGGTTCTCTGCTGTCCCGGGGGGGGGGGGGTCTGGGTGGTCTGTCCCTGCAGGACTTACCTTGCCCCTGTCTGCTAGTTGCAGGAAAGGACCAGTGTTTTGAGGGGAAATTCCTGCTGAACCTAGGAGGTTGTACTTGAAGGAAATATTTTACTGTTTGCATAGATTTTGCTTTGTCTTCCATCTTTTTAAACACCTCTTCTGCTTTTTCTCCAAACAAGTGGCCCTTATCCAAGGGTGCATCAAGTAATTTAGATTTGATATGATCAGGGAGAGGTTGTTCCTTCAACCATGCATGTTTCCTAATGACAGATCCTGACACTACTGCCCTGCTAGAGGCTTCTAGGGCATCATATCCACAGTGTAATGAGTGTTTAGCCACTTGACAAGTAGAGTGCAGTAAATCTGCTAACTCTTCCGAATTGGCACAGTCAGGAATGGTAATTTTTTTGTTTTAACAGTTCCAAAGTTTGTTGTTGATATTTTAACATGTGGAACTGATAGTTGGGAGCTCTAATAGCCAATGTTTCAGAAGTGTATGCTTTTTTACCCCATCTGTCCAGAGTTCTGAAGTCCTTGTCAGAAGGAGTAGGATTCTTTTTAGAACTAGCCTTAGCTCCTTTTGGTCGTTGTGTAATGACCTCTGGGTCTGCAGCAGGATTTCTGTACAGGTATTTTTGAGAATCTGGTACTCTGTAATACCGGTCAGGTTTTCTGGGAGCAGGTGGGAGAGCATCAGCAGTTAAGCTGGATTCCTGGAAGACATCATCAACCACCTCTAAGATAGGAGGGATGGCCAAGGGTCTGTGCTGGGACAGGTCTAGAAACTCTCTAAGTCTTTTCTTAGACTGAAGCACGTCCTGGGATTCCCATTCAAAATGTTCCCTGAGGGTGTGAAGGGTTTCCCCAAAGGAAAGATCTTCTGGTGAGGAGGCTGAGGGAATGGATTCCTCTGCATCTGAATCTTCATAAGCAGTCAGAGGTTGTTATTCCTCTTCAAACTCTGAATAAACAGATTCCTCAGAATCCTGTTCTGTGAGTATATCAGGAAAAAGGTCTCTTTTCCTTTTAGAAGTTGTGGCCTGACTACCCCTGATAAAGGAGATAAGATCCTTTACCATTTTAACCATTTGAGTTTGGGGAGGAGGAGCAAGAGTAACATTGTGGCCAGAGGTAGTTATCCTGGGAATGGCCTTGCTTCTAGGCCTAAGTGAATCCATCAGTCTGAGAGGAACGGTAGTCAGAAGAGAAGGCGTTGAGTTTTGTCTGGAATCTGTAGTGCAAAAGGCCTTCTCAGAAGCCAGTGCCTGCATCACAGCTCCAGATCCAACCGAGGCAGAGACAACCAAAAGCTCGAAAGATGAAGAAGATTTCTGCAGCATACCAGACTTTGAAAGGGTCTCAGTAGAGGCCTGCAAAGGTATCAAATCAGGCATCAGTGGCTGCAAAAGTGCCTCACTGAATTCGGGAGAACTGACTACCTGCTTAGCAGTAGCATTGTCAGAAGGCTTGGCCTTGTGTGGTCCGTCTCTATCTTTATCCTTACATTTCTTCGGAATGTCTATGGAAGGTTGGCTGACTGACACCATTTTGGAATGCAAAGATGGAAGATGAAAATCTCTGGCTACAATAAGAGCTCTATGGTGAATATTTCTTGCATTAAAGAGGGTATAGAACTGGCAATGGGGGACATCGTAATATGGGCTTAAACAAGTGATGCACTATGAGTGGAAGTCTTGATGTGGTATTTGCTTTCCACAGGTGAGACAGTTGTTAACTTTTTCAGACATCGGTTAGTGCAAGAAAGAAAGGATCCCCAATGGGGTACTTAGCTTTAGATGTTTTCAGCTGTAAATCAAAACTCTGGTAGCAACCGACCAGCACACTTGAGAACTGCTTCTGCTACGGGCTCCATGGCAAGAAAGACTGATGTAATGGCGTTGACTGCTCTCCTTTATAGCATTGATGACCTGATGTCAGACAGCATGCTACAACAGCTGATGAAGAAAAACATTGACTCTGGTATTCCAGCCAGCCAAGGGTTACCACAGCAGGGATAACCCACAGGTGATGACTGCAACAGTGAAACACGAAGAACATCAATTTTGGACCTTAAATTGTTCATACGTAAGTTGAATTTAAACATCCTTTTTGGACAAAATAGTCATACTAACAGTGACTTTAGGACTGCTAGCCTGTTTAATCATCCATTACATATGACCTTAAATTTGTTTGAAAAGATGTGTGAACTTGACATGAGGACTAACTTAAACAAACATGATAAAGTTGCATTTAACTTAACTGTTCCTGAGAGACAATGTCTTGAACTTTTAAGGACACAAAATGTTCATGTTATGAACCAGACAAAGGCATAGACCTTGTGGTCATGGATGAATATGATTATCTTGTTAAAATGAAAGACATGTTAAACAATGAAGTCTATGAAAAAGTATCACTAAATAAAATACATGGTGCATACCAACGAGTAAGATCTTATATGAGTGATTTGTTTATTGAGAGGACTACTGACATCAATATGTTTAATTACTTTAATATGACTGTCCCCTTACACCTGTTTTAATTGGAATCACTAAGATTCATAAGAACCTATGTGACCCCCCCCCCGATGAAACCTATTGTTGATGGTAGGAAATCCATTACCTACGCATGTGCTAAGGTCATTGACACTAAATTAAAGAAGTTTTTACAGTTTGAACCTCAAATCTGCCAAGAATCGTGGATTTATTTAGAAAACCTGAATAAACTGCAGTTCCAGCAAGACTTTAACTTCTTGAATATAGATGTCAAAGATTTATACACAGCTATTCCCCATGGCATTGGAGTAACTTGGGTTGTTGATTTTCTTATGTTAAAAGGCATTGACACCAATGACATCAGTTTGAAAGACTGTTGGACATTGTTCTAACCAACAATTATATTCTATTCGATAAGGAATATTATTTGCAAAAAATGGAGTTGCCATGAGATCACCTTGTGGGGGTAGCTTTGCCAATACAGTAATGACCTTTTGGGAAAGAGAACTTCTATTTAAAAACAACCACTTAGTTGACCAGGTATACTGGCACACCAGGTACTTGGATGATATTTTTGTGATCTTTAAAGGGAATGTAAAGGAAGCAAAACTTTTTGTAGATAGCATGATCAACACCACAGACTTTTTATAATTTACATATCAATTTAGTATGGACACTATTTCCTTTTTTGATGTAATGTTAACTAAAAGCAGAAGCGAAGGCAGGTATTTAGCTAAAATGTATAGAAAGCCAACATACTCAAATGCCTTCTTGCATTATAGTAACTCTCACCCATTCCACCAAAAGAAGGCCATTGTAAAAGGCCAACTTGTAAGAGCGGCC
Source organism: Protopterus annectens (assembly GCF_019279795.1). Lineage (NCBI taxonomy): Eukaryota > Metazoa > Chordata > Ceratodontiformes > Protopteridae > Protopterus > Protopterus annectens. The sequence continues at coordinate 864,477,257 of NC_056745.1, forward strand.
AGAATGATTTCACTAAATGATGAATTTAATATTGAATGTTCTACTTCTAAGAACATGTTTGTGAAACATGGGTATCCCATTTGGCTAATTAATGAATTAGTGGTTGAGGTAACAAATAAAAGAATGTCAGGTCACTTTAAAACAATTTTGAATGGTGAAATTGTTATAAACCATCTAACACCAATGGCAAGTAATGTATCACTGGAGGGTAACAATACAAGTGAATTTAGTTTCATTACCCCTTTCTCTAGTGATGCTAGTAATTTAAAAGAAATATTATTTAAAAACTGAACACTGTTAAGACAGGACAATTCAATTAGGCAAAAAATATTGAAGAACTACCTAGGATTACCTTTAAAAAGAGTAGTAACATAAAATGTCTGCTTGAAAATAAACCTGTGATGTTGAGTAAGACTAGAGCTATGTTTAAATGTGGCCATTGAACTTACTGTAGATACATGGATGTAATAGATGCATTTGAACTTGTGGGTGAAAAGATTAAACTGAAGGGGAAGTATAACTGTGTGTCTAGAGGTGCGATATGTATGGCTAGATGCCAGCATTGCCCCAAATTTTATATAGGAAAAACTGAAAGAATGCTTAAACAACTTGTGTATGAACATCAATATGACATATCCAAGGCTAACGTAAATAATGCGCTATGTAAACACATCCTTAAAAATAACAAACACTTTTTTAAATATTTTGTAATAGAACAAGTTACAAAAAACATCAGAAGTGGCCCATGGGAAATAAGAATAGAAGAGAGAGAGCTTTTCTGGCAGTTAAAATTAAATGCCTGTGTTTACTCTAGTCTTAATGAACACATCTCCGGGCTGCATTTTAAAATTGAAATCTTTAGAGAGATAGATTGATAAAAAGCATTGCAGTCTAAGTTAATTGGACTTTCTGCATTTTATAAATATATTTTTTACACATACATATTTTAAAAAACTTAGATTAGATACTTCTGATATGTGTACAACTAATTTTTAGATCAGTCAAATTTTTAGAATGTATTTAATTGTAAAGAGACATACATCTTTAAAAATTTTGGAGGACTTTTAAGAGGTTGTTACTTTTTAGTGACTTGTGCAAATGAATGCTATTTAACCTGTGTGTTATGAATGTTATTTTGTCTGATGAAGTTCACTGTACTTATATGCACAAAAGCTCTTACAAATAAAATCATTTTCTGCCGAGTTGTTCCTGTTCCATTCTGTTTTTTGTTTTAACAGTTTTGATTCTTTGCCTGTTTAGTCAGGAAAGAAAGATCACCCAGCAATGGCAGGGAAAGAAGAAAACTGATGGTATAAAGGGTACTGTAGTTCATACTGATGAAAGTATTGTTTACAATCTTTCTAAATATGTTTTATCAGACTCTGAACTTATCCTGTTGAACAGAGGTATGTATTTTATGCCAGCACAAAGTGCCAGAACACATCAAGTTTTTTCTGACATATTTGTTTGGGAGAAAAGTTCTCCTTAAATTACTGATTGGCCAACAGGACAATGATAGTACTGAGATACCTCTGAAGACACCAAGTACATTCTTACCACCTGCACATCCTGTTGTGGACACTTTTTTGAACTTATGTACAATGGAAATTTCTGATATGTTAGCTATAAAGAAAAGGCATGCCCCTGGATTCTCAAACCCCCAGATTCACTAACCTTCCATGCAGGACTAGCCTAGTCCTGCACGAAAGCGCCCGTGTAAGAGCAGGATGGCAGTGCACCATGCATAATAATGAAGGCGCGCTGCCCAAGCTCCTAGGCTTATACAGAGCATGTATGAGTTCAAGGGGCATGTCTGAGAACAGAGCTCTCAGAATAAACATACCCCTGCAATATAGAACAGCAGAAGTTGCTAAGAAATGAGCAAGATCACTCAAAGGTGTCCTCATATCCCCACACAGTCCCCCATGTGTACAACAGCAGCAGGACATATAAATTAAAAGAAGAAACTCTTTTATTTATTTTTTAAATCTGATTAAAGCTAACCATAGGTGCACGGGTGTGCCCATCGCTTAGCTACAGGTAATGCAGCTTAAATGGCTGAAGAGGATAACAAGGAAGATATATGCAAATGAAGCAGTATAGCAGTAGTGTAGTGGGCAGAGCACTTGCCTTACAAGCAGGCATTCCTGATTTGAGTCCCTCTGCAGCACATTCCATTTTCCATGTGAAATCCGTATATGAACATTTTTTTGCTGTATAACCTACTAAATAACATTTAAATGTGAACTGGAGTACTGCATTAAGTGCACATGTGAAGTGTCAGTGTCATAATGGATAAGGCACTAGTAAGCAGGGTTAAGCACAAATAAGCAGTAGTAAGCATATAAAAGCACTAGTAAGCATGTTTAAGTGTGTTTGCGTGGGGTTAAGCATTGCCTACACAGATTAAGCAAAGTAGAAGCTAAGTGAGTGTAAGAAACTGTAACCGGAAGTAAGTACTGCTTAGCTCCATGCAAACCTGTGCAAACCCGCCTACAACTGCTCTTAAGTGCCTTAACCACTCTGTATCCAATGGCCCGTGTTCTGCCCAGCAACAAAATAAACTGCATCTGCAAGTCTTGAACCCAAGACCCTGTACACTACAGTCACAGTAGTTAACCACTAAGCCATCATAGCAGTACAGATAATTGAGGTTTTAACAAAGAAATCCTCACCATAGGAAATCAAAATGCACATGTGAAAGGAATGTATGTACAGTGTGATGTTGTATAACATGCTACATACCATATATATGTGAACTGGAGTACTGCAGTTAGGCCAGATGTGAGGTGTTATTGTAATAAAGTGTTGAAGTCCCCAGGACCCCATACAGTGTATGTACACATGAATCACGGATACCAGACAAATATATAACATGTAACAAATAATACATCAATGCTAAAAGGAAAATATAATGCAAACTAAATATTAAGCAACACTAAGCATTGCACAGCTCAGCTTAGTTGGGATAAGCAATGTGTAGGCCGGCTAACTTAATCTGCCCAGTGGTATGCCCCTTTAAGCAATGCCAACATTAGCTAAGCAGGTGTGCCCATAGGTTAGCCTTTTCAAAACCATCCAGTCATGTGAAATTGTGGGAAATCAGACGTATTGAAACCCTACAGGTGCCAATAATTCCCATACCTGGTTGCAGCTCCCTACTATAGGCAGAATGGTTGGTGATGGGGAAGGCATTCAATTTAGAGCACAACACTGGGGCACCCAGAAGTCCAGATTCATGCTATGGCTCCTAGTAAAACACCATAAGGAGAAACTACTGCTGGGCCAGTACCAGGGCTCTCAGTATAAACTGGAGGCCTGGGACAGTCTCACCCGTGACCTCACCAGTGCCACTGGTATCCCCTGGACTAGTGAGCAGGTCAGGCATCACCACACTGAACTGAAGTGCTGGAGGGGTGATCTCTTGGACCAGTGGATCCAAGAAGCAAGGCAGATGGCCGATGCCCCAGCACTGAGTAATTCCCCATTCTACTACTTAGATAATGATTGCCTAGCTTGTGTATACTATGGATAGGTAATGGCTAAATATCACTGTATTTCTCTGATAGCTGCAGATGAGTGGGCTGTGAACCAGCAAGCCCATGCTGCTAGGCTGCAAAGGCTGCATCACGATGCAGGTTAGTAATATTCCCACATGTACTGTCATAACAAATAAATATAGCAGTTCTGGAAAGTGTTGTACTAGTAAAGAAGTGCATTGTGCATGGGACATACTGAATAGACCAGACAATATGGCAGGAAGACTGTCATATAGGTTGCGTGGAAATAAAGGTGTAAGATCTTGTGAATAAAAGTATACCCCTGGAGTGCTTATGTACATCCTGCTTTCATATGTTGTTGTAGTGTTGCATCATATAAATAGTACTATTGTATTAAGCAGTGTTCCCACACTATTGAACACAGTTAAAATGTGTAGAAAGTTCAGTATAACAATGTTGGAAGCCCCAAGAGGTTAGTCATATAGAACAACTGAGGGAGACTTAGCCAGAAACTGTTGGAATGCTTTATACCAATTCCCTAATAGCGCAGTGTAGTGTGATGCCAACTGTAATATTTTTACTACACACAACAGGGGTTCGAGTCCCGGGAGTGGTAGTAAGTTGTAGGCATAATCATACCCCACAACTGTACAGAGTTTGCAAGAATGTTCAGATAGAAAGCTGTATGCATAATTAGACCCAACTGTGCAGACTTTGCTAGAATGTTCAGATAGTACACTGTAAGCATAATCATAACCATCAACTGTACAGACTGTGGCAGAATGTTCAGGTAGTAAGCTGTATGCATAGTCATACCCCACAACTGTTCAATCTGTCCAGTATGTCCAGATAACTGGCCCAAATCTGCTGCCCGGTAACCTGTTCCCCTGACAAATCAGTGTGATGATCCAATAAATGTAGGCAGCTTATACTGACATATAATGAATATTCAGACCTGAACATAAAAAGACAATGTATATGGAAACAAACCTGTCATTGTAGCATCTCAACGAAAGTGTATGACAGCAATTCTCAATATATGTCACATTAACACCTGCATACTACCATGCCTTGAACAGAATGTGTGCAATAACATATTGTTAGGTATGTGTATAACAGTAGCATGGAATCTGGGAGTATGTCTAGAACTTGTCAGCTAGTGTTAACAAAGATTTTCACCACAGCTATAACAGGTAAGTGGTGTAGACTGTAGGTACTACACAAGTCACGTATATATTTGTCTACAAGCATGGAATCTGGGAGTATGTGTAGAAAGTGTCAGGTAGTCTTAACAATGTTGTTCTCAACAGGTATAACAGGTAAGAGGTGTAGACTGTAGGTACTACAAAGGTTACATATATACTTGTCTACAAGCATGGAATCTGGGAGTATGTGTAGAAAGTGTCAGGTAGTGTTAATGATGTTCTCAATAGGTATAACAGGTAAGAGATGTAGACTGTAGGTACTACACAAGTCACGTATATACTTGTCTACAAGCATGGAATCTGGGAGTATGTGTAGAAAGTGTCAGGTAGTGTTAACAATTATTCTTCTCAACAGGTATAACAGGTAAGAGGTGTAGACTATATGTAAGACACAGTCCATGCATATACTAATCTACAAACATACCATTGTACCAAGTAAGGACATTGGGTAGTGTAATAATACATGTAAGGGACAGATCACTGTAGTGACTAAGAAAGTTGTGAAAACTACAGGGATATATTAGTTGTTAATTGACCTCTCTCTCTCACCCCCTCCATATGTGCAACAATAACCTTATTACACACCTCAATGGGTACTTGTACACTCCAAACTTTTGTTGGGACATATTTTCTATTGGTTTATAAATATTCACATTTAGTTCTATGCATGTGCCATGGGCGGCCACGGTGGTGCAGCGGTTAGCGTTGTCGCCTCACAGCAAGAGGTTCTCCGGTTCGATCCTCGGCTGGGGTGCCTTCTGTGTGGAGTTTGCATGTCCTCCCTGTGGTCATGTGGGTTTTCTCCGGGTGCTCCGGTTTCCTCCCACATCCCAAAGACATGCAGTAGGTGGATTGGACACTCTAAATTGGCCCTAGGTGTGAGTGTGTGTGTGTGTGCCTTCTATGGAAGGTTGGGCGCCGGGCTGGCAACTCGACACTGTAAAACTTCACTGCCAATCCTGTGTGCGGACAGATGATCCACTGTGGCGACCCCTAACCGGGAAAAGCCGAAAGGAGAAGAAGAGGAAGAAGAAGTTCTATGCATGTGCCATGTTAAAATACTCCCATATTGGTGGCCTGTTGCCCTCAATGAAACCTGCATGCTGTTGTAATGGCCACTGTTGTCCCATATATGCATGTTTCTGCTTGATCTGCAACTGTTGTAAACTGTTGTCTTGAGTTAATGGGAATACCTATGCATGCTGCTATAACTAATCCTGAATGCTGTTGACTATGACTAACTGGGTCTATATTAAATCACCAAACGCTTAAAAAAGCAAACGGGGATTGATCGATCCTATGTAAGCGAAAGCTTACAATGTCAAAGTGTCAGAACAGCAATTTTTTCCAAGGGAAAAAAATCACTGTTCCAACAAAAAAAAAAAAAATGAATTTAAACATTACATTAAGTGGGGGCCTTTGCCCCCACACCCCCATACTTAAATATACCAACTCCAAGACAGCACTACAGTGCCAAAAACGGCAAAATACTGAAGCAGCCAAGCAAATTCTTTCCCAGGGAAAGAATTCGCTTAACAGCCACTTCAATATTTTCCGTTTTCTACCTTTTAAGTTCGACCAAGACACATTCGAAAGAATGTGTCTTTGGTCTTCTAATATAGACCCAACTAACTGATATCTTTCTTAAAACTGCAACACCATAGCTCATATGTGAATACCGGTCGCAGCGGACCCACCTGTCCCACCTCAGCTGGCCATGGCACTGAGCACCAGCATGTCTGGGGCCCAGCCTGGGACCTCCTCCTCCGATGGCCCTGCACCACCTTTGGGTGGAACCGCCACAGGAGATGGAGCTCAGGCCCACCCTGGGAGTGGGGGTAGAGAGGTATATATATTTATTTATATATATATATATATATATATATATATATATATATATATATATATATATATATATATATATATATGAACATATATACATGCAAATGCCTACATTGACACATATGTATGCACCTATATGTCTACATATACACAGCAAGGTACATATATGCATGCAGATGTATAGCTATGTAGGTATATATGGACATAGTCATAGATATGTAAGCTTGTATATATATATATATATATATATATATATATATATATATATATATATATATATATATATAGGTATATGTGGCAATACATCTGTAGATAGCAATGGTAGATTAACAAAAAAGATATGTCCACATGCACCGTTAATGGAGTTGAGAGGGCCCAAACAATATACATCTTGTACAAATAGGCATACCCCCCCAGCCAAACACGTACAGCCTGTAATACACTACCAAGTGTTGAAGATCCCATTACTCCAAATGCAGTATAGCAGCACTTACAGTCTGTAGTCAGGTCAGGCACATCCCCCTCCTGTGTGTACCCTGTTTCCACAGTGTATGTTGTTAGAGGTAAATCCCCAATCCATCTGAGATGCTGTTTGCCAAACAACAGATCTAGTTCCTGCTCACAGTGAATGAAAAGGGCCAACACCAACATGATGTTCCTAGATGTTGGAGTGTGTTTCAATGCAACTGGCTATTGGAATGTTACCACAGCTGTTCCACAATCAATCAGCTAGGGGAGGCCTGCAATTTGTGCAGAGGCCATCAGCTGATTATGAGCATTACTTAAAATACACAAACTGCTGCCTAAGCAAAGCAGGTGTAGGTCTACACATCCACCAAAAAGGGGGTGGAAGAGGCAGACAGAGGCAAAGACAAGTCAGGGAGGGGTGAGAGAGTAAAATCTAAGCATGTTTGTGTCACACACCTACCAGCACACGGTATCAACCCCCTGATGACTATGCTTTGCTATCACAGTTCTATACAGTTATTGGATGCGCCAAGTGGGTTACCTGTTATGGAGCCCTCAGAACATATATGTGATGGTTTGTGGCATTTGCAACAGGGATATGGTAGCTATATGGTAGGTGATGTACACATGTCTCTCTGCATGAACAGGTGCCAGCGTAAACACAGCCGCACTATCACATGGAAGCACACACATTGACACACTTGGCAGAGCCAGGAGTACAACTCATCAGTAATGGAATTGCCACAACACATCACTGTGCGGGTATCACATGCACCGCACGGATCATATGGAGGTTGTATGGGCAAAGGGTATGAGGAGGTATCTGACATCAGACAGCATGCTTCAGTATGCCAGTGGGGGTTGTAGTGAGTGTGGATGTGAACATACGCACCATACAACACGCACACAGGGTGCCAGTACTGACATGCATGGGTGCATGTCTGCATGGGTGTGTGGTAATCGACTGTGCCAGATGGCTATACAAGGCTAGGCAATGGGTATACCTTGGCATTAGGCCACATGATAATGGTAATCATTGTGGATCATGGCTGTATTTTCTGCATTTGCCCACACAGGTGGGTATTGTATCCCCCATCCAGTCACCTGGGTGACTATTGTGTGTGGCCAGTGTTGTGCATTACTTGCCATGTATGTATTCCTTAGTCCATGACATGGACGGTGTCTGGGATGTGCACACCTCTCACATGCATGTACAGTGACATGTGGAAATGTACCTGGGGTGTCTGGCCCATGTTGTGAACACAGATTTTCATCAGATGTGCCAGTCTTGCCCACCTATGGTGGGAACTGATAATGGGCAGCAGGTTTACCCTGCACCTACATTGATAGCATTCTAATGGCATTCCCTGATGTCAGTGGCATCTGTCCATACAGGGCATGTTGTCAGGCATGGTATGTCTTTTGGGTCACATGTGATGGCATCACAGGTGTTGCAGGTGTCCATTGGGGAACATGGGGAAGATGCATTGCCTGCATGTACATGCATATTGGCTAGATGGACAGGGTGCCATGCCCTCTGTATCCCACTGCTATCACTCCATAGTTACTAACAGTGGCCAATATGCAGTGTACTACCCACATATTGTCTGTTGCCTAGACATGTGTGTGTGTGTATGAGACATCAGTTGAGAGGGTGCTCTGGATAATACTGGGGTTGCTAACTGTGATTGGCTGGCCTTGATGTCACATGTATGGGTATGGCTTTGCACCCCAGCCTCTCAGCTATTCCTGTACGGTGGACATTGTGATATATAGTAGGGCCACCATATAAGAAATATGCAAAACCCACTCCACATTGTCCACAGGACACACACACACACACACACTTGCCATGTCTGGGATTAGAACACCTACCTAACTACTTTATCACATGACAGCAGTACACAGTTGCAGGATGCACTATAGAGATTACTGGGCTGCAACCTTTCCAGAGGTGTATTTCTAGGTGGGTGACATCAGCAGCCTTGCCAAAGTTCAGTATATGAATTGTAGGAAGTGTGAGTACCTTAAAAAGCATTGCTCTCTACTCAGTCAGAGAGACAGACACTCACAAAAACACACACAGTTACCAAGTCTGGGGTTAGAACTACCTAATGGGTTTATCACAGTACAGCAGTACATGAAAATTACTGAACTACAGCTCTCTCAAAGGTGTATTTCACATTGGATGACCTCAGCAGGCTTGTCATAGTAGGGCTATGGGGAGGGCAGTGTGTGTGCATGGGCCATAACCCATTCATCTAGGGGTTGACACGCCACATGCTGGCACACACTGGGTCATATTTCACAGGTACATGTATACAGCTGCTAGATGACTACTTCCTTGTACAGTCATGTTGCACAGCTGGCACGTGCACCACATAGTCTGTATTGCTGACAGATACTGGTGGCTAGTATCTGCAGTGAGTGACATCTGCACCTCATGTGTTTGGGGCCCTTTGGCTGTGTGCTGGGTGGGAAAGGCCTGGATGGCTCCTTGTCACTTTCACCCTCTCAAACACATCTATGTATTTCTGCCTTTGGCTTATTATAGTGTGTTGTCCTGACATATATGTCTGCATTTCTATCCACTGTGTGTGCAAGGCATGAGTGGTGCATACTACAGAGTGTCTGCACTAACAACTGCAACTGCCAGATATGCCTGATCCACTGGTATTTGCAGACATGGCCTTCATGTGTTTAAGTGTGTGAGCATGCCCAGTATGAACTTTCAGTATGTTGTTGACTGACATTGCCTTCATTTCTCTGCATGTGTGAGCATGCCCAGTATGGCCGTCTGTACTGAATGTGTGAATCATTTCCAGATAATTTGTGCTGCAGTGCTGACCTTTGTGTTGTACACTAACAGGTAGCATGCTGTCTCTGCAGGGTATCCATCGATCATTTGGCTTTGACTGTTAATACATTTCGGCATAGCTGGGGGGGCACACCTGACTGTTTCGACATTTCTAAACAGGAGTGAGGCGGGCACACCTGACTGTTATTACATTACTATGTAGTATGGGGGGCACACCTGACTATTACTACATTTCTACACAGGGTTGGGGGGGCACACCAAACTGTTATTACATTACTATGTAGGATGTGGGGGGCACACGTGACACTTGTACACATTTGCTATGACTGTACTGGCATGTCAGGTACTCCATTTCATTCTGCATTGCTAACTGTCATGCTGACTAGAGGCATACCAGTGTACTACAGATTGTGGCTTTGGTTGCCCTACATATTATTGTCTGACTTCCTACCCTTCAGAACTAACATCCCGCTGCCTGCCCTGCTGTGGTCTGTCTGTGTAGGCCTGGGGGGGGAGGTTAACCATGACCATCATTCAGGGGCCATGGCACAGGCTCTATTTGGGTTTGTCTACACCTGTCCTGCTGGCTGAGTCTGTTGTTGGGTATGTGAACAGTCTTGACTGGCATGTGTGGGTTATATAGACACACATGTCACTCAGCACATTTCCTGCAGTGAGTTTTGTCACCCTGTGTAGTACTGGCTACTATGGTGACTCCAGTATGTGTTACAGATGTCATGGTCCCACTATGGGTGTCTACTGTCTGCTGCCATAATATTCAACCACCCAATTCCCTTGCATGCTCACATCCATATCATAGCTACAGGTAACGACACATTCTACTCCATTTGGCAATTGGTAGGTTGATTTACTTACCTTGAGGGTGTGCCAGACTTGCGGATGGTGCTGGAGGGCTGTCTATGTTGGATGCACATAGTACACTCCCTATACATGGTTGAGCACAGGTAGTGTCATGTTTGGCATCCCTTTTACTGTATGTGTGAGTCAGAGAGAGGTGTCATTCCCTGGGTCGCTACTGTGTCAGTGCATGTGCTATGAGTTGCCTCTTTGCCACAGCCATAGCATACTTGGCACACCTCCATCTGCCTATTGGGGCAAGCTCAGGTTGTTCCTCCTCCGGGTCACTCTGTGCCTGTGCAGGCCTTGCATTAGTGGGGGGCTGTGTGGCCCAGCCCCATGCTGTTCCTGTTGCAGTTGTTTCCACAGGATCATATTCTGTATCATAGCACATACCATAACAATTTGGGTACATGTAGCTGGCGAATACTGCAAGGCTCCACTGGATGTGTCCAGACACCAGAACCGTGACCTGAGCATCCCAAACACACTCTCTATTATATATCTAGCCTGTGCGTGTGCCTCATTATGGTGTTGTTGTTCAAGTGTGTGTGCATTTCTGATGAGTGTCATCAGCGATGGCTCCAGTGTGTACCCAGCATCCCCCACTAGGTGATTGTAGGGGATGTCCCCATTGGCAAATCTCTGATACAGCTGCATCAGGTGCCATATGTGGGAATCGTCATAGCTTCCAGTGCAGCCAGCACACACATTCATTATAATGCCCTGTGCATCACATATGACCTGGCAGTTGATGCAGAGGATGCCCCTTCGGTTGATGTAGGCCCTACCCTACTCACCGGATGGTGCTTTGATGTATATGTGAATGCAGTCTATAGCACCCACTACCCCAGGGTATTCTGTTATTTGGTGGAAGAAACATATATTGCTGGTCAACACCTCACGGGTTTTGAGGAATTATACGTGCTCACTGGCATGTGCTGACATGGCATCCAGGAACTGGTGGAATACTCTGAATGCTGATGCCTGTGAGATCCCCATGATATCCCCAGTTGTGCTTATGGAGGTACCTGTGGCTAGTATACCTAGGCCTACACATACCTTGGTATCCACTGGGATGGGCTTACCTCGGTCAGTTTGGTGTGTCAGGTGTGGCCAGCACAGCTCAACAATTTGCTGTAAGAGGTCTCTGTCTACCCTATAGCACTCCACTATCTCCAGCTCACGTAGCCCCTGGTACGTAACCCTGGGTCTGTACACTCTTCTTCATCTGCTCACTGTGCATTGTTCAGCAGCATTCACAACCTCACCACCCTCAGCCTCTTGCACACGCTGTTTTATGTTACCTGCTGCAGCCCTTCTCATTTTGTAGGTTTGTTTGTTAAAATTTCCCCCCTTGTGTACACACCGGTGGTGTAGAGTGTGGGAAAAACCAGAGGGGAAGGTGTTTGCTTAGTTTATAGTAGTGTTCTTGGCTGGGCGGGTCTGCTGCCTTTGTAATTGGCTGAATCTGATACGTTTCACCTGCCAGCTAAGCTAGTTCTTCTTGATTACCTTCCTACTGCTGTTTTCCCTTCCCATTGCCTCACTGTTTAAGCCCGTGTGTGCACCGCTCATAGTGCTCAAATGTGCACAGTGCTGCTATTTCCTGGTTTAACTTCTTTTTTCTTCCTGTAAAACCCGGTGTGTGGCGTGCACACCCTCTTATGCTTTGTAAAGAGTGCTAGGCAGGTTTAGACACACCCCCTAGCTAGGAGCAACCCCGAGCCACAGGGCTCCAATCCGCTTACAGTATGCCCGACCTACCTCCATGATGTCACCTACCAATCTGTTCCTACTCTTACACTGTTGGGACCTGACTCACATGCTGGGGAAAACTGGGATTCACTATCCTTCCCCTCATTTGCATAGGATTGCCTGCTAAAGCATAGTTACATGTCTCACACTGAGCCTCCCCCTTAGTAACCACTACTCACTGGCCAGGTCATCTTCTGCCTGCCATTGACTTGCATGGCAGAATATTGATTTTAGTTAGAATGCTTATTTTTGGTTTATTTTATTATTTCCTCCCCCCAGATCTTGTTTGCCCGCCACTTCCCTACGCTTAAACAGCCAAAATCGTTTACAAAAATAAAGTTGATTTTTTAATTTGTTTTCACTGTTTGCAATGTCAGTGGCCTTATACTTGACCATTGGCATGCTTACTACATGATATGTAGCCTTTGTTCGGAGCTGTCATAGCTCCATTTTGGATTTTGCAGAAATGTACTTGTTTACTAACCGAGTACATTTCTACAGATTGCACTAGTCTTGCAAAGATTGTTGCGTGCTTCCTGGATTGCTAATTCTCCTCATTTGTATGGATTTCCCTGCAAATGGTGTGATTTGCATACCAGGGCGTAGTCCATGCAAGATTAGTGCAGGAGCACTCATGCACCCCCCTACGGTCTGTTCTTGGATTGCACGTCAGACATATTACCTGCTTGAGCTCCTGCACCGATCTTGCACTCTGTGCTCCTGCACTAATCTTGCACGGACTAAGCACTGGTATGCAAATCACCCCATTTGCAGGTGAAATCCATGCAAATGAGGTGATTTTGCAATCCAGGAAGCTTGCAACAGTCCGTGCAAGACTAGTGCTATCTGCAGAAATGTACTCTGTAAGTAACCAAGTACATTACTGCAAAATCCAAAATGGAGCTATGACAGCTCCGAAGAAAGGCTGCATATCAAGTGGTAAGCATGACAATAGCCAAGTATAAGGCCATTGGCATTGCAAACAAAACAAAAAATGAAAAAAACAACTTTTATTTATTTTTTTACCCGATCTCAGCTGTTTAAGCATAGGGCAGTGGCGCGCAAATGGGATCGGGGTAAAATAATAAAATAAACCTAAAATAAGCATTTTAACTAAAATCAGTATTCTGCCATGCAAGTCAATGGCAGGCAGAAGACAACCTGGCCAGTGAGTAGTGGTTGCTAAGGGGGGACGATCAGTGTGAGACATGTAACTATGCATTAGCAGGCAATCCTATGCAAATGAGAGGAAGGATAGTGAATCCCAGTTTTCCCCAGGATGTGAGTCATGTCCCAACAGTGTGAGAGTAGGAATAGCTTGGTGCATGCCTAGGAGGTAGATGACATCATGGGGGTGTGTGTCAGCATACTGTAAGTGGATTGGTGCAATGTGGCCTGGGTTTGCTCCTAGCTTAGCACAGCTAATCTAGGGGGTGTGTCTAAGCCTGCCTAGCACTCTTTACAAAGCCTAAGCTTTACAAAGCCATGCACTGGGTTTTACAGGAAGAAAAAAGAAATTAAACCAGGAAATAGCAGCAGTGTGCAGATATGTGCACTCTGTGCGGTGTGCATACGGGCTTAAACAGGGAGGCAATGGGAAGGGAAAACAGCAGTAGGAAGGTAATCAAGGAGAACTAGCATAGCTGGTAGGTGAAATTTATCAGAATCAGCCACTTACACAGGCAGCAGACCAGCCCAAACCAGAACACTACTATAAACTAAGCAAACACCTTCCCCTCTGTTTTTTCCCACATTCTACACCACCGGTGTATACAAGCTGGGACATTTTAACAAACAAACCTACAGAATGAGAAGGGCTGCAGCAGGTAACATAGAACAGCATGTGCAAGAGGCTGAGGGTGGTGAGGATGTGAATGCTGCCGAACCACCCACAGTGAGGAGACGGAGAAGAGTCTACAGACCCAGGGTAACCTACCAGGGTCTACATGAGCTGGATATAGTGGAGTGCTATAGGGTGGCCAGAGACCTCTTACAGCAAATTGTTGAGCTGTGCAGACCACACCTGACACACCAAATGGACCGAGGGGAACCCATCCCAGTGGATACCAAGGTAACTGTAGGCTTAGGTATACTAGCCAGAGGGACCTCCCAAAGCACACCTGGGGCTATCATATGGATCTCACAGGCATCAGCATCCAGAGTATTTCACCAGTTCCTGGATGCCATGTCAGCACATGCCAGTGAGCACGTATATTTCCTCAACACCTGTCAGGTGTTGACCAGCAATATGCGTCTCTTCCACCAAATAGCAGAATACCATGTGGTAGTGGGTGCTATACACTGCACGCAGATATGCATCAAAGCACCACCCAGTCAGCAGGGTAGGGCCTACATCAACCTCAGGGGCATCCACTCCATCATCTGCCAGGTCATATGTGATGCCCAGGGCATTATAATGAATGTGTGTGCAGGCTTCTCTGGAAGCTATGATGATTACCACATATGGCATCTGACAAAGCAATACCAGAGATTTGCCAATGAGGACATCCCTTACGGTCACCTAGTGGGGGATGCTGGGTACACACTGGAGCCGTGGCTGATGACACCCATGAGAAATGCACACACACCTGAAAAACAACGCCATAATGAGGCACACGCACAGGCCAATGATATAATAGAACATGTGTTTGGGATGCTCAGGTCACGGTTCTGGTGTCTGGACACATCCAGTGGAGTCTTGCAGTATTCACCAGCTACATGTACCCAAATTGTTATGGTATGTGCTATGCTACACAATATGATCCTGCAGAAACAGCTGCAGCAGGAACAGCATGGGGCAGGGCTACACAGCCTCCCACCAATGCCAAGGCATGCACAGGCACAGAGTGACCCAGAGGAGGAACAACCTGAGTCTGCCCCAGTAGGCAGAAGGAGGCATGCCCAGTATGCTCTGGCCTTGGCAAAGAGGCAATGCATAACACATGCACTGACACAGTAGGGACCCAGGGAATGACACCTCTCTCTGACTCACACATACAGTAAAAGGGATGCCAAACATGACACTTCCTGTGCTCAACCATGTATAGGGAGTGTACTATGTGCATCCAACATACGCAGCCCTCCAGCACCATCCGCAAGTCTGGCACACCCTCAAGGTAAGTCAATCAACCAACCAATTGCCAAATGGAGTAGAATGTGTCGTCACCTGTAGCTATGGTATGGATGTGAGCATGCAAGGGAATTGGGTGGCTGAATGTTATGGCAGGAAACAGTAGACACCCATAGTGGCACCGTGACATCTGTAACACATACTGGAGTCACCATAGTAGCCAGTACTATACAGGGTGACAAAACCCACTGCAGGAAATGTGCTTAGCAACATGTGTGCCCATATGAAACACACATGCCAGTCAGGATGGTTCACATACCAACAACAGTCTCAGCCAGCAGGACAGGTGTAGACCAACCCAGACAGAGCCTGTGCAATGACTCCAGAATGATGGTGATGGTTAACTTCCACCCCAGGCCTACAGAGACAGACCACAACAGGGCAGGCAGTGGGATGTTAGTTACGAAGGGTAGGAAGTCATGCAATAATATGTAGGGCAACCAAAGCCATGATCTGTAGTACACTGATATGCCTCTAGTCAGCATGATAGTTAGTAATACAGAATGAAATGGAGTACCTGACATACCAGTACAGTCATAGCAAATGTGTACAATGTCACGTGTGCCCCCCACATCCTACATAGTAATGTAATAAGTCAGGTGTGCCACCAACCCTGTGTAGAAATGTAGATCTAGCCAGGTGTGTCCCCCATCCTACATAGTAATGTAATAACAGGCAGGTGTGCCCCCCCTCCTGTGTAGAAATGTAGAAACAGTCAGGTGTGCCCCCCCCCTGCTATGCAGAAATGTAGTAAGAATCAAAGCCAAATGATTGATGGATACCATGCAGAGACAGCATGCTACCTGTCAGTGTACAGCACAAAGGTCAGCACTGCAGCACAAACTACCTGGACACAATCCCCACATTCAATGCAAATGGCAATACTGGATATGCCCACACACTTAGGGAAATGAAGGTAATGTCAGTCAGCAACATACTAAAAGGTCATACTGGACATACTCACACACTTAAACAAATGAAGGCCATGTCTGCAAACACCAGTGGACCAGACATATCTGGCAGTTGCAGTTGTTAGTGCAGACACTCATCAGTTTGCACCACTCATGCCTTGCACACACAGTGGATAGGAATACAGACATATATGTCAGGCCTACACACTATAATAAGCCAAAGGTAGACAGACGTACATAGATGTGTGAAAGAGGGTGACTGTGACAAGGAGCCATCCAGGCCTGTCCCACCCAGCACACAGCCAAAGGGCCCCAATAACATGAGGTGCAGATGTCACTTACTGCAGATACTAGCCACCAGTATCTGTTACCATTACAGACTATGTGGTGCACATGCCAGCTGTGTAACATGACTGTACAAGGGAGTAGTCATCTAGCAGCTGTATACATGTACCTGTGAAATATGACCCCGTGTGTGCCTGCATGTGGCGTGCCAACCCCTAGGTGAATGGGTTATGGCCCATGCACACACCTCCCTCCCCATAGCCCTACTATGACAAACCTGCTGAGGTCATCCAATGTGAAATACACCTTTGGGAGAGCTGTAGTCCAGTAATCTACATGATCCATCACATAACTGCGTACTGCTGTAGTGTGATAAACTAGTTAAATTGGAGTTCTAACCCCAGACTTAGCAACTGGGTGTGTGTCTGTCTTTCTTTGACTGTGTAGAGAGCAATGCTTTTTAGGGTACTCACACTCCCTACAATTCATATACTTAACTTTGGCAAGGCTGCTGATGTCACCCACCTAGAAATACACCTCTGGGAAAATTGCAGCCCAGTAATCTCTGTAGTGCATCCGGTAACTGTGTACTGCTGTAGTATGATAAAGTAGTTAGATAGGTGTTCTAATCTCAGACATGTCAACTGTGTGTGTGTGTGTCTGTCTGACCGTGTCTGTGTAGAGAGCAATGCTTTTTAGGGTACTCACACTCCTTACAATTCATATACTCATCTTTGGCAAGGCTGCTGATGTCACCCACCTAGAAATACACCTCTAGGAAGGTTGTAGCCCAGTAATCTCCGTAGTGTGTTTTATAACTGCTTACTGCTGTAGTGTGATAAAGTAATTAGGTAGGTGTCCTAATCCCAGACATGGAAAGTGTGCGTGTGTCTGTCTGACCCTGTCTGTGTAGAGAGCAATGATTTTAGGGTACTCACACTCCTTACAATTCATATACTCAACTTTGGCAAGGCTGCTGATATCATCCACCTAGAAATACACCCCTGGGAAGGCTGCAGCCCATTAATCTCTGTAGCATGTGCTTTAACTGCATACTGCTGTAGTGTGATTTAGAACTGTGGTAGGGTTCCATCCCCACCCATGGCAGTTTTGGATGTTTTGTGTGTGTTTCAATGTCTGTGTATGGAGCAATGCATTATAAGCTAGTCACACTCAGTACATTACCTACTTTGGCAATCCTGCTGATGTCATTCATTGTGAAATACACCTTTGGGGAAGGAAATGTCGAGTAATCCCCATATTGCGTCCTATAACAGCTCCATGATGTAGTGTGATATAGACCTCTGTTAGGGGTTCTAAACCCACACTTGTTGGTTGTGGATATTTTGTGTGTCACTGCGTTGTGTAGGGAGCAATGCATTTTAGGCTAATCACACACAGTACATCTCAAATGGCCTACTTTGGCAATCCTGCTGATTTCATTAATTGTGAAATACACCTTTGGGGAAGGAGTTCTCTAGTAATCCCTGTGGTGTATCCTATAACAGCTCCATATTGTAGTGTGATATAGACCTCTGTTAGGGGTTTTGTACCCAAACATGTCAGGTTTGGATGTTTTGTGTGTGTGTCACTTTCGGTGTAGGGAGCAATGCATTTTAGGCTAGTCTCACACACAGTACATTTCAAATGGCCTACTTTGGCAAACCTGCTGATGTCATTCATTGTGAAATGAAGCTTTTGGGAAGGAGTACTCCAGTAATCTCCATGGTGCTTACTATATCTGCGTAGTGCTGTAGTGTAATAAATTAGGTAGGGGTTCTACTCCCAGACATGACAGGTGTATGTTGTAATAAATATCCTGTGTGGAGGTGGTTGTGAGTGTGTGGCCAATGTGGAGTGGGATTTGCATATTTCTTATATGGTGGCCCCACTATATATCACAATGTCCACCATACAGGGATAACAGATGTGAAATAGCTGAGAGGCTGGGGTGCAGAGCCATGCTCATACATGTGACGTCAAGGACAGGCAATCACAGTTAGTAACCCCAGTGTTACCCAGAGCACACTCTCAACCCATGTCTCATACACACCACATGCCTAGGCAACAGCCAATATGTGGGTAATGCACTGCATATTGGCCACTGACAGTAACTATGGGGTGATAGCTGTGGGCTACAGAGGGCATGTCACCCTGTCCATCTAGCCAATATGCACGTACATGCAGACAGTGCACCTTCCCCATGTTCCCCAATGGACACCTGCAAAACCTGTGGTGCCATCACATGTGACCCACAAAGGACATACCATGCCTGACAACATGCCCTGTATTGACAGATGCCACTGACACCAGGGAATGCTGTTAGCATGCTATCAATGTAGGTGCAGGGTAAACCTGCTGCCCTTTACCAGTTCCTGCCACAGGTGGGCAAGACTGACACATCTGATGATAATCTGTGTTCACAACATGGGCCAGACTCCCCAGGTACAGCTCCACATGTCACTGTACATGCATGTGGGAGGTGTGCACATCCCAGACACCATCCATGTCATGGACTAAGGAACACATACATGGCAAGCAATGCACAGGATTGACCACACACAATAATCACCCAGGTGACTGGATGGGGGATACAATACCCACCTGTGTGGGCAAATGCAGAAACTACAGCCCTGAGCCACAATGCAGACCATCATCATGTGGCCTGATGCCAAGGTATACTCATCACCTAGCCTTGTACAGATGTCTGACACAGTCGACCACCACACACCCGTGCAGACATGCACCCATGCATGTCAATACTGGCACCCTGTGTGTTTGTGGGTGTGTTGTATGGTGCGTATATTCACATCCATACTCCCTACAACCCCCATGGGCACACTGTAGCATGCTGTCTGATGTCAGATACCTCCCCATACCCTTTGCCCATACATCCCTGTATGACCCCTGTGGTGCATGTGGTACCTTCACAGTGATGTGTTGTGGCAATCCCACTACTGATGAGTTGTAATCCTGGCCCTGCCAAGTGTCTCAATGTGTGTGTGCCCCTGTGAGAGTGTGGTTGTGTTGATACTGGCATCTGTTCATGCAGACAGGCATGTGTACGTCACCTACCATATAGCTACTGTATCCCTGTTGCAGATGTCAGTCACCATCACATGTATGTTCTGAGGGCTCCACAACAGGTAAGCCATGTGGCACATTCAATAATTGCATAGAACTGTGAAAGCACTACATAGTCATCAGGGGTTTGATACACTGTGTTGGTAGGTGTGTGACACGAACATGCTTAGGTTTTACTCTCCCACCCCTCCCTGACTTGTCTTTGCCTCTGTCTGTCTCTCCCACTCCCTCTCTGGTGGAAGTGGAGAAGTACACCTGCTTTGCCTGGCAGCAGCATGTGTATTTAAGTGATGCTCATGATCAGCTGATGGCCTCTGCACTAATTGCAGCCCTCCCCTAGCTGATTGCATGTGGAACAGCTGTGGTAACATTCCCATAGCCAATTGCATGGAAACACACTCCAATATCTAGGAACATCATGTTGGTGTTGTCCCTTTTCATTCACTGTGAGCAGGAACTAGATCTGTTGTTTGGCAAACAGCATCTCAGATGGATTGGGGATTTACCTCTAACAACATACACTGTGGAAACAGGGCAACACACAGGAGGGGCATGTGCCTGACCTGACTACAGACTGTAAGTGCTGCTATACTGCATTTGGAGTACTGTTGGTTTAACAGTGTGTATGCGGATGTGACTGTCCTACATGTCTCAATACTTGTCATGTCAGTTCCATGTTTATGAGGAATCCCCATCGGCAGAGTCATCTGCAGACAGGGCAGTGTGTTGTGCCTTTGGTTTCATATGTTGTCAATGGAGCATCTATCTGTGGACTGCAAAAAGTAGTATGAGGATTGCAGTCTGTAGAGGGTGAAAGCCGTGACAGTTACTGGCTTCATATCCCTCATAGGACATATGTTGCAACAAACCCAGTTACAGCAGTAAATGTATGAGGTTATCACAGCAGCATGTCATTATTCACCCTGTGTATGTGCTTCGAGCCACAACTCTGTCAACCTGCGTACATATGTCGTGCATGAAGTGGTGCATATGTGCTGTACACCATAATTAGTGTCATCATATCTGATAACAAGCCAGTGAGATATCAAACTGCTGCACATGTTATGTACAGTAGGGGTTATATTTGATGACATAACCTGGACATTCTGTGGATGTTTGTACAGCACTGAGGTCTGTGTACTTATGGTGAATGCTGACAGTGTGTGTATTGTAAATATGTACTTTAGCCTGTGTACAGACTGTGGTAGATGTCATTGTTCTAGGTCCCATCCTATCTGATGTTACATGCTGCTCCACTGTATGGTACCGTTTTGGCATACATATTTGTAGGGCCATACACACACATGTCCCATACCACAGACAGCCATCAGACCAAACTGTGTAGCAACCCAGTATATGTAGGGTCAGTCTGTGAGTGGCACATATGAGGATGGTGTTGAACAGATAGTCCATATACTGTAATATTATGCTAGCTTAACATATGTGGCTGTGGCTGTGTTCACATTGGTTGTGGTTTTGCACTTTCACACAGATGTATCTTACCATGTGCTGTGACATGCCTGTAGAGCCTGTTATATATGCAGGTACATGTGCATTCTCCCATAGGAGATGTAGGCCAGTATTGAGCCAGTCTGCCTGTAGCCTGCACAGTGCATTGTTACATGCCTAGCAGCTTAGTCTACTTACCCAGTGAGATGTCATGTGCAGATGCTTGCCAGATGTACTGCTGCTGGCCTCCCTTAACAGTCATGTATGTTAGACAGAGCAGTGGTATGCTGTACAGATGTATGTCAATATCTAGGGGGTCGTATGTGGCCATGGTACCCCTGTACGAGCGGTTATTATGTGTTAGGCCAGACAGGGGTGTGTGAATGCATAACCTATGATGGCAAATGTATTCCAGTCGTTATGTGCTATACCCATCTACATGGCTGTCTACATCCATATTGTCAGGCATAGTACACATGTTTAGCATTAAGGGCTTATGTGTATACTTCTGGACTGTACAGAGTGTGTCAGAATGTCCACATATATTGGCTAATATCTCTGCTGCAGTCCACAGGGACATTACGTGCTAGCTGTGGTACTTTACTATGATGTTGTTAGGATGTCTGTCAGTAGCCAGTGGCACACATGTTATAAGCAGATGTGACCTCCAACACACACCATGTCTGTGAAGACAATCCCAATAACAGTAGGAACTGAGCCGGCCAATATCAAGCTTGCATCAGCCAAAAACTCTCAAGCCAAGGTCATACCCAGAATGCTCTACTCCCTGTTACCTCAGATCGAGTTTGCAAGTTGATAGATAAAAGTAGAGGCTACCTCTGGTCATAACAGACCTACCAGAAAGAAGTACATGAGATCAACCAAGAACCTCCGGATGGGGGATGGAGGGTGGCAAGTAATGAATGAATGATCAACAACACAGATGGAACGTTATGGTAAGACATAACTTCTTTATCTGAAGTTGTTAATCTTTGTTCATTCCTTACTGATGGGACAGAGTCACCAGCTACCTGTATTCCTGGGTGGCCCTCATGGAAGGACATTCCTGAGCACCATGGAACCAAATGAAGCTCTACCTGTGAGGCCAAGTCCAATTTGTAATGAAGAATAAATTTATGAGGTTTAGCCCAAGTTGCAGCTGAGCAAATATTATTGAGGGAAGCCTTAGCATGGAAGGTTGCTGAAGTTGCCATAGATCTTGTAGAATGTGCTTTGACTCTATGAGGCAAGGTGAGATTGTTTTTGTTGTAGATAAAGGTGATACAATTTCTCAACCATGAAGCCAATGTAACTTTTGATACAGGATGACCCTGTCTAGGTCCAGAAAAGGCCAAAAACAGTTGGTCTGATTTACGGGTAGATTTTC
Organism: Protopterus annectens; assembly: GCF_019279795.1. Classification (NCBI taxonomy): domain Eukaryota; kingdom Metazoa; phylum Chordata; order Ceratodontiformes; family Protopteridae; genus Protopterus; species Protopterus annectens. The sequence goes on from NC_056745.1 coordinate 864,499,952, forward strand.
TTCTGTCCAGATAAAATCGTAATTGCCTATGAACATCCAAGGAGTGCAAGCAATATTCTCCCTTGTTAGAATAGTTAAGAAAGAACACAGGGAGATCAATAGACTGGTCGATAGTTCACTCTGACACCACTTTTGGTAAAAAGGTAGAACTGGTTTTCAGTGATACCCTATCCTTATGGAAGATAAGATAAGGAGGTTTGATGCATAAGGCCTGAAGTTCTGACAATCGTCTGGCCAATGTGATTGCAGTCAGAAACAAAGTTTTCCAAGAGAGATATTTTACATCACAAGAGGATGCAGGTTCAAAGGGTGGAACTGTTAAAGCTTGCAGAACCAAAGCCAAATCCCAAGGTTGTACGGGTTCTCTGAAGGGAGGTTTTAGGTGGATAACTCCTTTCAAAAAAGTCTTACAAAGTCTGTGTGACATAAGTGAAGAATCTTGAAAACCAATATGAAAATTCGAGATGGCAGCTAAATGTACATGGATAGTAGAGGCAGACACTCCAAAGTGGAAAAGATATGACAAGTAATCTAATACCACCGAGACTGGGGCTGACAAGGGGACTATTTGCTTATCTGCTGCCCATAGAGAGAACCTCTTCCATTTGTTAAGATAGATTAGTCTGGTGGATGATTTATGAGATGCAATAAGAATGTTGTGCACAGGGGACAAAAGGTTTTCATGCTGGGCAATCATAGGAAGTGGAGAAACCAAGCTGTCAGTTTCAGGGTTGTTAGAGTGGGGTGAATCAGACCCTGTGCTTGAGTGATCAACATTGGTGATGGATTGAGGATCCAGGGTTGATCTAGAAGGTGAGGCCAGAGGAAGGGAAACCAGACTTGTCGAGGCCAATATTGAGCAATTAGGATCACTTTGCTCTTTAACTGTCGTGATTTCTTTAGAAATGGGGAGATGAGGGGAAGTGATGGATAGGCATAAAGAAGACCCGAGGGCCAAGTGTGGACTACAGTGGCCCTTGGTGACTGTCCTCTAGGGGGAATCAGAGCAAAGTAGTTGCTGCACTTGTAGTTGGTTGGGGAAGCAAATAGGTCGCAGCCAGGCTGACCCCAGCGGTGGAAGATTTTTGCTGCTATCAGAGGATTGAGGGACCACTCATGAGTCTGTAGAATGCACCTGCTCAATTTGTCCGCTATCACGTTGGAGCTCCCGGGAATGTGCATTGCAATCAGAAAGCGGTTGTGAGCTATCACCTATTGCCATATTCTCAAAGCCTCTCAGTATAACAGGTAAGATCTGGTGCCCCTTTATTTGTTGATGTACCAGACTATCGACATTGCCTGATTGGATCGTTATAGTCCCTGACGGAAGGATGGAGTGAAATACTTGCAATGCTAAAAGCACCACCCTCAGTACCAGGACAATGATAGGCAAAAGGGCCTCTGTCTCCAACCAGGTGCCTTGGACTGAGTTTCCCTGACATAGCCACCCCAACCCCATCAGGGAGGCATCCGTGGTCACCGTGGCTATCGGTAGATGGGGGAATGAAAGGGCGAGACTATTGTTGAGGATTTCGAGACGTCCACCAGAGTAAATCTTGTTTGCATCTCTGAGTCACACTTATTTGAAAAGAGAAAGGATGTTGTAGAGGAAGAACGCTTCTTGTGGGGTTTAACAGTAGGGGGTGAACCCTCCAAACCAGAAATAGCCTCAGAGAAAGGAGACTTGAGGAGACCTTTCAAAATTAACTTATTCTTCCTCTCGTTGAGAGTCCTGGTAGAGAAGTTTTTACAGATCCCACATGAAGGATCTACAGTCAAGTGGGAGACATTAAGACAGTAGACACATAAGTCATGGCCATCAGAAAGTGGTAACTTATGGCCACAGTCCTTGCACTGTTAGAAACCAATGGAACTTTTCTTATTCGATAATACCCGTTGTGGAGAAGAAGCACAGTAGCAAAATGAAGAATAACGGCTACCCAAGAAAAGGGTAAAAAGAGCAAAAGAAGGATTACCAATGATGGTAATGGACAATTATCACAAGGTAAGAAAAGAGGGTAATAAAGGGAGGGTCTATATCAGAACATCGAAGTTTTAAAACTTCAAATGTTCTTATATTGACCCGTTTTGAGCAAACACTAAAAATAGCGAAGCTGCAGAACACCAAATTCTTTCCTAGGCAAAGAATTTGGTTGGCCGGTTCTGTGGCTTCACTATTTTCAGTGCTGTGGTGGAAATTTACGGGTTGGGTTCAGGTAAGTGTGCGATTGTGTGGTTGTTAGGATTAGGGTGCGGGTTAGGTGAGTTAGGGTTAGGGCGCGGGTTAGATGAGTTAGGGTTAGGGGTAGGTAAAGTGAGTTAGGGAGCGGGTTAGTTGAATGTGCGATAGTGACGGACCTTTGGGTTAGGGATTGTGTTAAGGTAAGTGGATAGATAGTAGTGTATGTATAGTTTAGTGTAAGGTTAGTTGTAGGATTATGTGTATGTGTGTGTATTGATGTTTTTTAGGTGTGCTTGTGTTGTGTGTATGTGTTTCGGAATAGCGAATTTTTTCCCCAAGGAAAAAATTCGCTGTTCTGAATGTTCGATATTATGTGGTTTAGATATTTTAGGTTCGATGAAATAGCATTCGCTATTTTCATCTTTTGATAACGTGATATAAATGCTAAAGGGAAAGGACTAAAGGGAGAGAGTCTAAAGTGTGCGATAGGATAGGAAAATATTACAATAAACTTTTGAGAAAATTTTAGAGTAATAATATATAAACTGTCACAAAATTAGACACTTAGCTGAGAGATTGGCTTGACACAGCTGTTCATCAAAGCAGCAAACAAGATCTGAAGTAACAGGGAGTAGAGCATTCTGGATGGGACCTTGGCTCGAGAGTTTTTGAATGAAGCAAGCTTGATATTGGCCGGCTCGGTTCCGAGGATGGAACCGATAACCCATCAGTAAGGAATGAACGAAGATTAACAATGTCAGATAACATGTTAATGTATGACAGTATGCACCCAAGGCACATTTTTGATAATGTAATGAGTGGGCAGGGGTTAAGAATTTCTAGACTATGTACTGAAGATAGTATATATGAAAGTGTGTTAGGTAACATGTTATATAGCATATGCTTGCTGGTTGTGGCTATCCATCACAAAGAGTCAAGAAAACAATAACTAGGACAAAAAACTGGAGAAGGAATGGAGGTAAACCATGGTTTGAATGTATAATGGGCAGTTCTGACAATGGAGTTGTTGTTAATCAACAGAAGCAAATAATAACCCATTTGTGAGAATAAATCTACATTACAATAGTGATATTGGTGCCATTTCCCAGGTGATAAAGAACTGGAAGATTTTATATACTGTGATAAACTGAAAGCACTAGTAGGTCCCCACCCCACATTTGATTATACTAACAGTCAAAATCTGAAGCAGATTTTATGTAATATCATACTTCCCAACAGGTCCATAATATATAGGAAGAGGTTGGGAACTTTTAAATGTAAGAAATGCAAGGCATATCAATATGTCAAAGGAAATAACATATTTGTACACCCTGTGTCAGGTAGGAAGTATACACCTAGATTATATGCAGATTGCAGAACTAAAAATGTGGTGTATTTAACTGAGTGCATACCATGCCAAGCATTCTATACTGGGAAGACTAATAGAATGTTAAAACAATGTATATTGCAACATATGAGTGACATCAGATTATGTTTGAGAAGTAATGCTCCATATCAACATATTGAAGCAAACAAAGAGCATAGATTTCAGTTTATGGTGTTATACATTAAGCAAACGAGTATGAGGGGGGTGACATTGTACACAGCACTGAATTAGATGAGTTAAGATGGATAGCTGAATTGTAAGCTAACCATACACCTGGGTTAAATGCTTGTATGCCTTTAAAACCCTTATTGAAGGGGCATAGGTTCTGGTATTGATTCTAATTGGTTGCTATTTGCTTAAATATGGCTGATTTTAACTGTTTTTCAGATCTGATGAAGAGCTAATGCTCGAAAGTGCTTACCTGTGTGATAAATAAAGTTTTAACTGGCTGTAGTGGCTCCAGTGGCTTTTCTTCTTATCCTGTATGGTATATTTTACCACTGTAGACTTTTACTTCTTCCTTGGCTGCTTTGGATTTTTATTACTTTTAACAAGATAGTCATAGATTTGCCATCACTTTGATTTATCAAGTATAAATTCTATAAGGGCCAGAGTTACTGCTTCTGTGAATCACAGGGAACTGAAGAAAATAAATCACATGTATCAGCTCTGAGGAAATACCCACTGAAGAAGATATACAGACATATCTTTGTGGTGAGGTATGCTGCTAGAACAACATAAACCTCCAGTGGAAGTATGTTCATATATGTAGATGTATGACTAGTGTGATGCATACATTGGAGGAAGGCGCAGGTCCAGGGGGTCCTCACATTCTGAGTCTGCAGTACAATTAAACTGTTGATGTGTCACATGATCCCAATAAATAAATGAAAAGGATATAGTGCTGTCATGTTAATATAGCCATACTCATATTACCCACCCAAGTAATTCAACTGCACTACAGTCTTATTTAATTTTAAAAGGGAGCCATTAGCTAGGCTGTGATAAGAAAATATGGCAGAGTTGTTGTATCTTTCGGCTTTTCCCGGTTAGAGGTTGCCACAGCGGAACTCCGGTCCGCTAATGATTGGCAGTAGATTTTTACGTACTGAGTTGCCAGCTCTGACGCGCAACCTTCAACGAAGGTGCGCCCATTCATGCATGTCTCCACACAGAAGACGTTTTAGCTGAGAATCAAACAGGACAACGTCTTACTGTGAGGCGATACAAGTTTTATAAAACAGAGAATTATGCATTCTGCAAAAATTATTTTCCCTAAAATATGTTGCAAAGTGCACCATGTGATCTTAATGGCCAGGAATTTTGGCTGCAGATCAAGTTTGTTCAGTTATTCCATCTCATTATATCTTTGGGAACGACTACAGTAGATCACAGTAGCGAACACATTGGCATCATTGCTCAAGCAAGAGTCAACTGCAACAGTTCTGTAGTGAGAGAATGACAATGAATTAATGGAACAGATAGTTCTGATTCAAATTCAAAACTGATACCAGTTGCTATATCTGTTGTGTCAACCCTTCTAAAATTACAAATGTCCACCTGAGATAAAAAGCAGAAATAAAGGCAATTGACAACAGGCTTGTTATATGCACAGCAGTGAAATTCATCTGCAGGCAAAATACCTCTCAACTGTACAGATTTTCACAGAATGATCAAAATTTGCCTCATTTTTTGGTCTGTTTTTTATAAAATTGTGTTTTTTCTGGCAAATTAATGGCAAATCATTTAAGACTGGCATTAGAAAATAATGACAGACATTTGAGTTTCATGCTACATACCCTTCAGGAAATTCATGTTAATGCAAAACCTGTTATTCTATCAACTTTCTAAGTTTGTAAAAGCAATACTTAAAAATTGTCCCTATTTTTTCGCCTTTGTCCCACTTTTATTAATGGCTTTGTCCAGATTTCTTCTTCTAAGAGGTTAAGAGGTATGGCAGGCAATACTGACCAATCCTCTTACATGATGATTGTAGAGGAATACGTATTTGGTGTGGTTGGCTGTGAAATTCTGCAAAAGGACAGATTGTCTCAGGACTTATCTATAAGCCAGAAATTATAGAGTTATGTTCTTGTTTCATCCATCATAAGTTTTTTTTTTTGCTATGAAGGCCTTTGATCTCAGACAGTTGTAAGATATGATGTCTTTATGAGGGACATGATTTTTAGAAATAAGTACATCAGTATGTAACTATCATACTTTCAGAAACATTACATGTCGAAGGAGCTGAGTGCTTTTTATTCTGCTAAAATAATTAGTTCTCTGTTTAGAAAGGACATATATTAAGTTACCACTTCATGAACTTCAGATATTATTAATTTGACTTGTTTCAACATATTGCTTGCTGGTACTCTTGGAAATATTGGGACAAAAGCAAAAAAAAAAAATTCTGTCTGCAAAGTAATAGCCTAACAAGGTTTTCATTTGCCTTTGCCCCACAACTAGCAACTAAACATGAGCCACAAAAAAGCAAATCTACAATTGAAAGAAGAAGCACCAATAGGTGATGTGAGAGGCTTGGTCAGTGGTTGGAAGAACTGGGCTATTAGGTGATGTAGCATAGATGAGGACCAGAAGTCAGCAGGGACCTCAAGCAAAATATACTGTTGAGAAAGTACATAGAAGCTGTAGAGATTTGTACAAATGCAAATTAAATATCAAAGCTTTTTAAAATATATTTAATTATAACTGTCAACTTTCCTTAGAATCCACAGCCAAAACTGTATTTTAGAAAATGCATTTTTAGAATAATGACATTTTAGAAAGTTAGGATTTAAAATACAGCTGTTGTAATTATGGGGGATTTTTAGGATACAAAATGCTTCTGTATCCTTTTTATAGTAAACCGTAGAATGGGATGCATGTTTGTCTATTACAAGATGATACACAAGTGTCAAAATGTTAAAAATGAGAAGGTAGTGATGTAGAATACATAAATAGTACACATGGGATGCGGTTAATATTATATATAGAATTCATGGTACCACCATCATAAATTACACCGATTGTTGATGAAAACTAGAAAAAAATGTTATGAAATAAGAAAGATTTTAAATACAATCATTTAAGCTTTTAAAATTTAAGCAAACTACATGAACTTAGGAAGGCTACTGCATATTTCAAGCATAATTAAACAAGACACCCTGCTTCTCTCAACAGTTAATAAGATATCGCATATCAGTGGTTATGTTATTAGCAAAACTATAATTGCTGATTAAATCTGTGCTCTCCAAGTACACATTCTTTTAGTTTTGGTAACAATAGTTTTACATTTTGCATAAATTACTTAAATTAGCTACATGCCAGTGTTTGCAAATTATATTAAAATCCTAGTAAGCAGTTTTCAGCAGATGGACAAATCTAATCTCAAGTGATAAATTGTTAGCTCATAATTAAAGTTTAGAAAATAACTTAAGTATATGCTACCATCTGCAAAATTAGGAATTAAACAGCCGACAGCAATCTATGTCAACAAAATGTCTGAGAGCATTTTAGATAGTGGGCATGTTCTTTTTATTTTCTGTTCCTTCCTTTTAATGAAAACTCCACTAAAGTCTCAATGCATTTTTTTAGAAATTGTGTTAAAGTAAATTCACAGAATCAGATGGGGCTTCTTAAATTAATAGATTTTCTTATTAATACTTCTTTATAAAAGTCTAATTCTCTAAAGTAATTTGCATTTCACTCTGTTGTTCATACTTAATTAGACTTAAATAAAATGCATTGCAGTAAATGTGTCTTGAATTTTTATGGACTACATTTTACAGCCATTGCAGGATGCTTTTTTAACTGTCACAAAACATGATCCCATATTTTGCTAAACATATAAAAATGTGTTTATAGTTTTCTGCACAAAACATTGCATAGTTGAAGCACTTATTGCCACTTCCACATAAACAGGCAGAATGGAATATTACTAATAAAAATAATACAATTAAAGTTTAGATTAACTTTATTTTGAGATACATTAAAATCAAGCATAACCATTATCTGGGGCAGAAGACTTCATGAATCCTTTCAAAATGCCATGTTTTGATCTTTTTTTAATAAGTGTAGTGTAAAATTTCAAAGCATTAGTAACAGAGCTGAATAATGCTGCAGTGGGGAGTTATTATTTTATTTAAGCTTTGTTGACTTAAGTGGGTGAATTGGTTTGTGGACCTTTTCCAGTCATGACTCTAGAAGTAAGAGTATTTCAGATAGTGAAAATTTCAAGTATTTAAAGCAAGTGCTCTATAGTAAGTTAGTCCTCTTGTTTATTCTATGTTATATAAAATCATAAATATTCATAATGATGTACAGAGCCAGTACTGAGAGACTTTTTTAATGAAGAGTCACCAAACTATTTATATATTTACAGAAAGAAATTTCTCCTTTGGAGAAGGATCAGCTGAAGGTGCTGTATGTTTTGATCTGTAAGATGTATTAAAATGGGGCACTTAACAGACAAATAGAATGATGTAGAAATCAACCTTTGTCAAGAAAACATGTACCACTATATGATGCTTTTTTTTCCTTAACAGGGCTATTTCGTAGTCCAGGTTCTGTGAGAAGCTGTTTCCACTTAGCAGAGACAATTTTGCTGAAGCTTTTTCTTGCAGATGGGAGTATGAAAGGCATTCTAATTAGTGTTAATGCACTATTTTCGTGACATCTGAGAGAATGTGTGGAGGTCGTGATTTGCATTTTTCATCACAGTGATGGACAGAAGTTATTATTGATGATTATAAATGCTAATGAGCAAAGAAGAAGAGTGGAGCATGCTTAAACTATGATCCAGGTTGCTTTCTGTAATGTCACAAAGTGGTGCTCAATGGATGCGGTGGGGGGGGGGGGTTGGTGTTGGGGTGGTTACTAAATCTACAGATAGTTGTTTAAATTAAGATGGTAGTGTGGTCCAAGTGAAAGGAGCTGATGGGGAATGCATATTCCAATACGGGTATAAAAAAATTCTTAGTGAGGTTTTATCTTGCTTCTGTGGTAAGGGGATTTGAAATGGAGAGAGTGGCTTTGAGCTGGGTAAATCAATCAATAAGTCAGTGTGAGGTTTACATGCCAGTGATCAGTCTAAAATAAGACCATGGCAATTGTATGTTTCTGCTTTAGAAATGTGGTCATTGTTTCAAGTTCTTATTTGCAGTGAAAGAGGTGGAAAGTAGTCTGTGTTGTTTACCAAACATCGTTTAAGTTGTCTTGAAAACATTTAAACTTAATTTTCTGCTTGCCATCCAGATGCAGAGGGAAGAGGTCTGTTTGAAGTGAAGTTCAGACTGATATTGGGCAGGGGCTGTTTGTAACATAGATGATGTCATCAGCTTACATGGTCCTGTTATTAGGATGGATGGTGTTGGTTATTTTGCTAATACATGATGAAAATAATATAGACCCTAGGATGAAACCCTGAGGGACACTGGCTGAAAAGTTATCTATTTCTGTATAGGTTACCTGACTGAACTACGGAGGTTCCACCTGATAAATAGTTTTTCTACCCGGAGAGATTATTTCACACATATCTATGTTTGTTTAGCTCAGAAAGTAAAATGGTATAGTGTACACTTTCAAAAGCTCTGTGGACATCTTTGAAGGTTGCCCCAGTCAGCCAGTCTTTTATCATGGAAGAAAAAAAAAATACCAGTCACAATATAGATAGTTATAGGAGCATTGTGACCACTCCTGTGTTTATGTTGTGAGCATAACAGGAGATTATACCTGGTTAGGTGTTCAAAAATCACTTCATAGAATGTTCAAAATCAATTTCTAGAATGTCTTTGTGATTGGCCAGAGGAAAGATATGGGCCAAAACTTCTATGTGGACCTAGCTGATGAGCTCACAGGAATAGTTATTATAAGCTGTGTTTGAAATGGAGGGATAATTCTGGATGTGATACAGACACTAAGATATATGCAAATGTTTATATAATGGTTTTCACAGATTTTCAGGAAAGAGGGGGAAAGCCAAAGACTGAAAATAAAGGACAAAGGGAGAATGAGTGCCCCCCAGGCATTTTCTAATAAGTTCATGGATGTACCTTTGGCTGACGCATTGGCTGAAAAAAAAAAAACTATTCAACTACAGTAGTAGAAAATAAAGAAATAAGTTTGATAT